>NW_026108883.1:0-290197 GCF_024516045.1 Bombus affinis | reverse complement strand
ACGAAATATATGCAAGACAATATATGGTATATGTATAGTTTGGAAATTGTGACCGTTGCTCGCTCGCTCCGCTCGCTCGTAAAAATCTAGTCCAACCTGACAACCGATCCAACACGTTCGCAAATTTGAAATATGTCGCCACCATATCGAATAATGAACGGAAGATGGATTGGTTTTAGGTTAGGCTATAGCTTTCGTGCGAGCGCAGCGAACGAGAGACGCGTAAAGGTGTGTCACAAACCATCGGTTTGGCACATACGGACATTGATATATTCGCACCAGCCCGAGGAGCCGGAAGTCTTTATCCTATTGCCATCTGACAAATGTTTACGGTTTACCAATAGTCTCACATAATTAGTACCGTTTCCTCATAGTACAGTGCAACGTGATGTCCGAAATGGCTGACAAAATTAGGTACAAGCACGAAATATATGCAAGACAATATATGGTATATGTATAGCTTGGAAATTGTGACCGTTGCTCGCTCGCTCCGCTCGCTCGTAAAAATCTAGTCCAACAGCACAACCGATCCGACACGTTCGCAAATTTGAAATATGTCGCCATCATATCGAATAATGAACGCAAGATGGATTGGTCTTAAGTTTGGCTATAGTTTTCGAGCGAGCGCAGCGAGCCAGAGACGCGTATCGGTGTGTCATAAACCAACGGTTTGGCACATACGGACATTGAAATATTCGCACCAGCCCGAGGAGCCGGAAGTATTTATCCTATTGCCTACCGACACATGTTTACAGTTTATGAATAGTTTCACATAAATAGTACTATTTCCACATAGTACAATGCAATGTGATGTCCGAAATGGCTGGCAAAATTAGGTAATAACACGACATATATGCAAGGCAATATAAGGTGTATGTATAGGTTGGAAATTGTGATCGTTGCTCGCTCGCTCCGCTCGCTCGAAAAAATCTAGTCCAACCTCACAACCGATCCGACACGTTCGCAAATTTGAAATATGTCGCCACCATATAGAATAATGAAAGGAAGATGGATTGGTTTTAGGTTAGGCTATAGCTTTCGTGCGAGCGCAGCGAACGAGAGACGCGTAAAGGTGTGTCACAAACCATCGGTTTGGCACATACGGACATTGATATATTCGCACCAGCCCGAGGAGCCGGAAGTCTTTATCCTATTGCCTTCTGACAAATGTTTACGGTTTACCAATAGTCTCACATAATTAGTACCGTTTCCTCATAGTACAGTGCATCGTGATGTCCGAAATGGCTGACAAAATTAGGTACAAGCACGAAATATATGCAAGACAATATATGGTATATGTATAGCTTGGAAATTGTGACCGTTGCTCGCTCGCTCCGCTCGCTCGTAAAAATCTAGTCCAACCTCACAACCGATCCCACACGTTCGCATATTTGAAATATGTCGCCACCATATCGAATAATGAACGGAAGATGGATTGGTTTTAGGTTAGGCTATAGCTTTCGTGCGAGAACGAGAGACGCGTAAAGGTGTGTCACAAACCAACGGTTTGGCACATACGGACATTGAAATATTCGCACCAGCCCGAGGAGCCGGAAGTCTTTATCCTATTGCCTTCTGACAAATGTTTACGGTTTACCAATAGTTTCACATAATTAGTACCGGTTCCTCATAGTACAGTGCAACGTGATGTCCGAAATGGCTGACAAAATTAGGTACAAGCACGAAATATATGCAAGACAATATATGGTATATGTATAGCTTGGAAATTGTGACCGTTGCTCGCTCGCTCCGCTCGCTCGTAAAAATCTAGTCCAACCTCACAACCGATCCGACACGTTCGCAAATTTGAAATATGTCGCCACCATATCGAATAATGAACGGAAGATGGATTGGTTTTAGGTTAGGCTATAGCTTTCGTGCGAGCGCAGCGAACGAGAGACGCGTAAGGTGTGTCACAAACCATCGGTTTGGCACATACGGACATTGATATATTCGCACCAGCCCGAGGAGCCGGAAGTCTTTATCCTATTGCCTACCGACACATGTTTACAGTTTATGAATAGTTTCACATAAATAGTACTATTTCCTCATAGTACAGTGCAACGTGATGTCCGAAATGGCTGACAAAATTAGGTAATAACACGAAATATATGGAAGGCAATATAAGGTATATGTATAGCTTGGAAATTGTGACCGTTGCTCGCTCGCTCCGCTCGCTCGTAAAATCTAGTCCAACCTCACAACCGATCCGACACGTTCGCAAATTTGAAATATGTCGCCACCATATCGAATAATGAACGGAAGATGGATTGGTTTTAGGTTAGGCTATAGCTTTCGTGCGAGCGCAGCGAACGAGAGACGCGTAAAGGTGTGTCACAAACCATCGGTTTGGCACATACGGACATTGATATATTCGCACCAGCCCGAGGAGCCGGAAGTCTTTATCCTATTGCCTTCTGACAAATGTTTACGGTTTACCAATAGTCTCACATAATTAGTACCGTTTCCTCATAGTACAGTGCATCGTGATGTCCGAAATGGCTGACAAAATTAGGTACAAGCACGAAATATATGCAAGACAATATATGGTATATGTATAGCTTGGAAATTGTGACCGTTGCTCGCTCGCTCCGCTCGCTCGTAAAAATCTAGTCCAACAGCACAACCGATCCGACACGTTCGCAAATTTGAAATATGTCGCCATCATATCGAATAATGAACGCAAGATGGATTGGTTTTAAGTTTGGCTATAGTTTTCGAGCGAGCGCAGCGAGCCAGAGACGCGTATCGGTGTGTCATAAACCAACGGTTTGGCACATACGGACATTGAAATATTCGCACCAGCCCGAGTAGCCGGAAGTATTTATCCTATTGCCTACCGACACATGTTTACAGATTATGAATAGTTTCACATAAATAGTACTATTTCCACATAGTACAATGCAATGTGATGTCCGAAATGGCTGACAAAATTAGGTAATAACACGACATATATGCAAGGCAATATAAGGTGTATGTATAGGTTGGAAATTGTGATCGTTGCTCGCTCGCTCCGCTCGCTCGAAAAAATCTAGTCCAACCGCACAACCGATCCGACACGTTCGCAAATTTGAAATATGTCGCCACCATATAGAATAATGAAAGGAAGATGGATTGGTTTTAGGTTAGGCTATAGCTTTCGTGCGAGCGCAGCGAACGAGAGACGCGTAAAGGTGTGTCACAAACCATCGGTTTGGCACATACGGACATTGATATATTCGCACCAGCCCGAGGAGCCGGAAGTCTTTATCCTATTGCCTTCTGACAAATGTTTACGGTTTACCAATAGTCTCACATAATTAGTATCGTTTCCTCATAGTACAGTGCAACGTGATGTCCGAATTGACTGACAAAATTAGGTACAAGCACGAAATATATGCAAGACAATATATGGTATATGTATAGCTTGGAAATTGTGACCGTTGCTCGCTCGCTCCGCTCGCTCGTAAAAATCTAGTCCAACCTGACAACCGAACCCACACGTTCGCAAATTTGAAATATGTCGCCACCATATCGAATAATGAACGGAAGATGGATTGGTTTTATGTTAGGCTATAGCTTTCGTGCGAGCGCAGCGAACGAGAGACGCGTTAAGGTGTGTCACAAACCATCGGTTTGGCACATACGGACATTGATATATTCGCACCAGCCCGAGGAACCGGAAGTCTTTATCCTATTGCCTTCTGACAAATGTTTACGGTTTACCAATAGTCTCACATAATTAGTACCGTTTCCTCATAGTACAGTGCAACGTGATGTCCGAAATGGCTGACAAAATTAGGTACAAGCACGAAATATATGCAAGACAATATATGGTATATGTATAGCTTGGAAATTGTGACCGTTGCTCGCTCGCTCCGCTCGCTCGTAAAAATCTAGTCCAACAGCACAACCGATCCGACACGTTCGCAAATTTGAAATATGTCGCCATCATATCGAATAATGAACGCAAGATGGATTGGTTTTAAGTTTGGCTATAGTTTTCGAGCGAGCGCAGCGAGCCAGAGACGCGTATCGGTGTGTCATAAACCAACGGTTTGGCACATACGGACATTGAAATATTCGCACCAGCCCGAGTAGCCGGAAGTATTTATCCTATTGCCTACCGACACATGTTTACAGATTATGAATAGTTTCACATAAATAGTACTATTTCCACATAGTACAATGCAATGTGATGTCCGAAATGGCTGACAAAATTAGGTAATAACACGACATATATGCAAGGCAATATAAGGTGTATGTATAGGTTGGAAATTGTGATCGTTGCTCGCTCGCTCCGCTCGCTCGAAAAAATCTAGTCCAACCGCACAACCGATCCGACACGTTCGCAAATTTGAAATATGTCGCCACCATATAGAATAATGAAAGGAAGATGGATTGGTTTTAGGTTAGGCTATAGCTTTCGTGCGAGCGCAGCGAACGAGAGACGCGTAAAGGTGTGTCACAAACCATCGGTTTGGCACATACGGACATTGATATATTCGCACCAGCCCGAGGAGCCGGAAGTCTTTATCCTATTGCCTTCTGACAAATGTTTACGGTTTACCAATAGTCTCACATAATTAGTATCGTTTCCTCATAGTACAGTGCAACGTGATGTCCGAATTGACTGACAAAATTAGGTACAAGCACGAAATATATGCAAGACAATATATGGTATATGTATAGCTTGGAAATTGTGACCGTTGCTCGCTCGCTCCGCTCGCTCGTAAAAATCTAGTCCAACCTGACAACCGAACCCACACGTTCGCAAATTTGAAATATGTCGCCACCATATCGAATAATGAACGGAAGATGGATTGATTTTATGTTAGGCTATAGCTTTCGTGCGAGCGCAGCGAACGAGAGACGCGTTAAGGTGTGTCACAAACCATCGGTTTGGCACATACGGACATTGATATATTCGCACCAGCCCGAGGAACCGGAAGTCTTTATCCTATTGCCTTCTGACAAATGTTTACGGTTTACCAATAGTCTCACATAATTAGTACCGTTTCCTCATAGTACAGTGCAACGTGATGTCCGAAATGGCTGACAAAATTAGGTACAAGCACGAAATATATGCAAGACAATATATGGTATATGTATAGCTTGGAAATTGTGACCGTTGCTCGCTCGCTCCGCTCGCTCGCAAAAATCTAGTCCAACTCCACAACCGATCCGACACGTTAGCAAATTTGAAATATGTCGCAATCATATCGAATAATGAACGCAAGATGGATTGGTTTTAAGTTTGGCTATAGTTTTCGAGCGAGCGCAGCGAGCCAGAGACGCGTATCGGTGTGTCATAAACCAACGGTTTGGCACATACGGACATTGAAATATTCGCACCAGCCCGAGGAGCCGGAAGTATTTATCCTATTGCCTACCGACACATGTTTACAGTTTATGAATAGTTTCACATAAATAGTACTATTTCCACATAGTACAATGCAATGTGATGTCCGAAATGGCTGACAAATTAGGTAATAACACGACATATATGCAAGGCAATATAAGGTGTATGTATAGGTAGGAAATTGTGATCGTCGCTCGCTCGCTCCGCTCGCTCGAAAAAATCTAGTCCAACCTCACAACCGATCCGACACGTTCGCAAATTTGAAATATGTTGCCATCATATCGAATAATGAACGCAAGATGGATTGGTTTTAGGTTAGGCTATAGTTTTCGAGCGAGCGCCGCGAGCGAGAGACGCGTAAAGGTGTGTCATAAACCAACGGTTTGGCACATACGGACATTGAAATATTCGCACCCGCCCGAGGAGCCGGAAGTATTTATCCTATTGCCTACCGACACATGTTTACAGTTTATGAATAGTTTCACATAAATAGTACTATTTCCTCATAGTACAGTGCAATGTGATGTCCGAAATGGCTGACAAAATTAGGTACAAGCACGAAATATATGCAAGACAATATATGGTATATGTATAGCTTGGAAATTGTGACCGTTGCTCGCTCGCTCCGCTCGCTCGTAAAAATCTAGGCAACTTCACAACCGATCCCACACGTTCGCAAATTTGAAATATGTCGCCACCATATCGAATAATGAACGGAAGATGGATTGGTTTTAGGTTAGGCTATAGCTTTCGTGCGAGCGCAGCGAACGAGACACGCGTAAGGGTGTGTCACAAACCATCGGTTTGGCACATACGGACATTGATATATTCGCACCAGCCCGAGGAGCCGGAAGTCTTTATCCTATTGCCTTCTGACAAATGTTCACCGTTTACCAATAGTTTCACATAATTAGTACCGTTTCCTCATAGTGCAGTGCAACGTGATGTCCGAAATGGCTGACAAAATTAGGTACAAGCACGAAATATATGCAAGACAATATATGGTATATGTATAGCTTGGAAATTGTGAACGTTGCTCGCTCGCTCCGCCCGCTCGTAAAAATCTAGTCCAACCCCACAACCGATCCGACACGTTCGCAAATTTGAAATATGTCTCCATCATATCGAATAATGAACGCAAGATGGATTGGTTTTAGGTTAGGCTATAGTTTTCGAGCGAGTGCCGCAGGCGAGAGACGCGTAAAGGTGTGTCACAAACCAACGGTTTGGCACATACGGACATTGAAATATTCGCACCAGCCCGAGGAGCCGGAAGTCTTTATCCTATTGCCTTCTGACAAATGTTTACGGTTTACCAATAGTTTCACATAATTAGTACCGTTTCCTCATAGTACAGTGCAACGTGATGTCCGAAATGGCTGACAAAATTAGGTACAAGCACGAAATATATGCAAGACAATATATGGTATATGTATAGCTTGGAAATTGTGACCGTTGCTCGCTCGCTCCGCTCGTTCGTAAAAATCTAGTCCAACCTCACAACCGATCCCACACGTTCGCAAATTTGAAATATGTCGCCACCATATCGAATAATGAACGGAAGATGGATTGGTTTTAGGTTAGGCTATAGCTTTCGTGCGAGAACGAGAGACGCGTAAAGGTGTGTCACAAACCAACGGTTTGGCACATACGGACATTGAAATATTCGCACCAGCCCGAGGAGCCGGAAGTCTTTATCCTATTGCCTTCTGACAAATGTTTACGGTTTACCAATTGTTTCACATAATTAGTACCGTTTCCTCATAGTACAGTGCAACGTGATGTCCGAAATGGCTGACAAAATTAGGTACAAGCACGAAATATATGCAAGACAATATATGGTATATGTATAGCTTGGAAATTGTGACCGTTGCTCGCTCGCTCCGCTCGCTCGTAAAAATCTAGTCCAACCTCACAACCGATCCCACACGTTCGCAAATTTGAAATATGTCGCCACCATATCGAATAATGAACGGAAGATGGATTGGTTTTAGGTTAGGCTATAGCTTTCGTGCGAGAACGAGAGACGCGTAAAGGTGTGTCACAAACCAACGGTTTGGCACATACGGACATTGAAATATTCGCACCAGCCCGAGGAGCCGGAAGTATTTATCCTATTGCCTACCGACACATGTTTACAGTTTATGAATGGTTTCACATAAATAGTACTATTTCCACATAGTACAGTGCAATGTGATGTCTGAAATGGCTGACAAAATTAGGTACTAACACGAAATATATGCAAGGCAATATAAGGTATATGTATAGCTTGGAAATTGTGACCGTTGCTCGCTCGCTCCACTCGCTCGTAAAAATCTCGTCCAACCTCACAACCGATCCGACACGTTCCCAAATTTGAAATATGTCGCCACCATATCGAATAATGAACGGAAGATGGATTGGTTTTAGGTTATACTATAGCTTTCGTGCGAGCGCAGCGAACGAGAGACGCGTAAAGGTGTGTCACAAACCAACGGTTTGGCACATACGGACATTGAAATATTCGCACCAGCCCGAGGAGCCGGAAGTCTTTATCCTATTGCCTTCTGACAAATGTTTACGGTTTACCAATTGTTTCACACAATTAGTACCGTTTCCTCATAGTACAGTGCAACGTGATGTCCGAAATGGCTGACAAAATTAGGTACAAGCACGAAATATATGCAAGACAATATATGGTATATGTATAGCTTGGAAATTGTGAACGTTGCTCGCTCGCTCCGATCGCTCGTAAAAATCTCGTCCAACCTCACAACCGATCCGACACGTTCCCAAATTTGAAATATGTCGCCACCATATCGAATAATGAACGGAAGATGGATTGGTTTTAGGTTATACTATAGCTTTCGTGCGAGCGCAGCGAACGAGAGACGCGTAAAGGTGTGTCACAAACCAACGGTTTGGCACATACGGACATTGAAATATTCGCACCAGCCCGAGGAGCCGGAAGTCTTTATCCTATTGCCTTCTGACAAATGTTTACGGTTTACCAATTGTTTCACATAATTAGTACCGTTTCCTCATAGTACAGTGCAACGTGATGTCCGAAATGGCTGACAAAATTAGGTACAAGCACGAAATATATGCAAGACAATATATGGTATATGTATAGCTTGGAAATTGTGACCGTTGCTCGCTCGCTCCGCTCGCTCGTAAAAATCTAGTCCAACCTCACAACCGATCCCACACGTTCGCAAATTTGAAATATGTCGCCACCATATCGAATAATGAACGGAAGATGGATTGGTTTTAGGTTAGGCTATAGCTTTCGTGCGAGAACGAGAGACGCGTAAAGGTGTGTCACAAACCAACGGTTTGGCACATACGGACATTGAAATATTCGCACCAGCCCGAGGAGCCGGAAGTCTTTATCCTATTGCCTTCTGACAAATGTTTACGGTTTAGCAATAGTTTCACATAATTAGTACCGTTTCCTCATAGTACAGTGCAACGTGATGTCCGAAATGGCTGACAAAATTAGGTACAAGCACGAAATATATGCAAGACAATATATGGTATATGTATAGCTTGGAAATTGTGACCATTGCTCGCTCGCTCCGCTCGCTCGTAAAAATCTAGTCCAACCCCACAACCGATCCGACACGTTCGCAAATTTGTAATATGTCGCCATCATATCGAAGAATGACGGAAGATGGATTGGTTTTAGGTTAGGCTATAGTTTTCGAGCGAGCGCAGCGAGCGAGCGACGCGTAAATGTGTGTCTCAAACCAACGGTTTGGCACATACGGACATTGAAATATTCGCACCAGCCCGAGGAGCCGGAAGTATTTATCCTATTGCCTTCTGACAAATGTTTACGGTTTACCAATAGTTTCACATAAATAGTACTATTTCCACATAGTACAGTGCAATGTGATGTCCGAAATGGCTGACAAAATTAGGTACTAACACGAAATATATGCAAGGCAATATAAGATATATGTATAGCTTGGAAATTGTGACCGTTGCTCGCTCGCTCCACTCGCTCGTAAAAATCTCGTCCAACCTCACAACCGATCCGACACGTTCCCAAATTTGAAATATGTCGCCATCATATCGAAGAATGACGGAAGATGGATTGGTTTTAGGTTAGGCTATAGTTTTCGAGCGAGCGCAGCGAGCGAGCGACGCGTAAATGTGTGTCTCAAACCAACGGTTTGGCACATACGGACATTGAAATATTCGCACCAGCCCGAGGAGCCGGAAGTATTTATCCTATTGCCTACCGACACATGTTTACAGTTTATGAATAGTTTCACATAAATAGTACTATTTCCTCATAGTACAGTGCAATGTGATGTCCGAAATGGCTGACAAAATTAGGTACAAGCACGAAATATATGCAAGACAATATATGGTATATGTATAGCTTGGAAATTGTGACCGTTGCTCGCTCGCTCCGCTCGCTCGTAAAAATCTAGTCCAACCTCACAACCGATCCGACACGTTCCCAAATTTGAAATATGTCGCCACCATATCGAATAATGAACGGAAGAAGGATTGGTTTTAGGCTATACTATAGCTTTCGTGCGAGCGCAGCGAGCGAGCGACGCGTAAATGTGTGTCTCAAACCAACGGTTTGGCACATACGGACATTGAAATATTCGCACCAGCCCGAGGAGCCGGAAGTCTTTATCCTATTGCCTTCTGACAAATGTTTACGGTTTACCAATTGTTTCACATAATTAGTACCGTTTCCTCATAGTACAGTGCAACGTGATGTCCGAAATGGCTGACAAAATTAGGTACAAGCACGAAATATATGCAAGACAATATATGGTATATGTATAGCTTGGAAATTGTGACCATTGCTCGCTCGCTCCGCTCGCTCGTAAAAATCTAGTCCAACCCCACAACCGATCCGACACGTTCGCAAATTTGAAATATGTCGCCATCATATCGAAGAATGACGGAAGATGGATTGGTTTTAGGTAAGGCTATAGTTTTCGAGCGAGCGCAGCGAGCGAGCGACGCGTAAATGTGTGTCTCAAACCAACGGTTTGGCACATACGGACATTGAAATATTCGCACCAGCCCGAGGAGCCGGAAGTATTTATCCTATTGCCTTCTGACAAATGTTTACGGTTTACCAATAGTTTCACATAAATAGTACTATTTCCACATAGTACAGTGCAATGTGATGTCCGAAATGGCTGACAAAATTAGGTACTAACACGAAATATATGCAAGGCAATATAAGGTATATGTATAGCTTGGAAATTGTGACCGTTGCTCGCTCGCTCCACTCGCTCGTAAAAATCTCGTCCAACCTCACAACCGATCCGACACGTTCCCAAATTTGAAATATGTCGCCATCATATCGAAGAATGACGGAAGATGGATTGGTTTTAGGTTAGGCTATAGTTTTCGAGCGAGCGCAGCGAGCGAGCGACGCGTAAATGTGTGTCTCAAACCAACGGTTTGGCACATACGGACATTGAAATATTCGCACCAGCCCGAGGAGCCGGAAGTATTTATCCTATTGCCTACCGACACATGTTTACAGTTTATGAATAGTTTCACATAAATAGTACTATTTCCTCATAGTACAGTGCAATGTGATGTCCGAAATGGCTGACAAAATTAGGTACAAGCACGAAATATATGCAAGACAATACATGGTATATGTATAGCTTGGAAATTGTGACCGTTGCTCGCTCGCTCCGCTCGCTCGTAAAAATCTAGTCCAACCTCACAACCGATCCGACACGTTCGCAAATTTGAAATATGTCGCCATCATATCGAATAATGAACGCCAGATGGATTGGTTTTAGGTTAGGCTATAGTTTTCGAGCGAGCGCCGCGAGCGAGAGACGCGTAAAGGTGTGTCATAAACCAACGGTTTGGCACATACGGACATTGAAATATTCGCACCAGCCCGAGGAGCCGGAAGTATTATCCTATTGCCTACCGACACATGTTTACAGTTTACGAATAGTTTCACATAAATAGCACTATTTCCTCATAGTACAGTGCAATGTGATGTCCGACATGGCTGACAAAATTAGGTAATAACACGAAATATATGCAAGACAATATATGGTATATGTATAGCGTGGAAATTGTGACCGTTGCTCGCTCGCTCCGCTCGCTCGTAAAAATCTAGTCCAACCTCACAACCGATCCCACACGTTCGCAAATTTGAAATATGTCGCCACCATATCGAATAATGGACGGAAGATGGATTGGTTTTAGGTTAGGCTATAGCTTTCGTGCGAGCGCAGCGAACGAGACACGCGTAAGGGTGTGTCACAAACCAACGGTTTGGCACATACGGACATTGAAATATTCGCACCAGCCCGAGGAGCCTGAAGTCTTTATCCTATTGCCTTCTGACAAATGTTTACGGTTTACCAATAGTTTCACATAATTAGTACCGTTTCCTCATAGTACAGTGCAACGTGATGTCCGAAATGGCTGACAAAATTAGGTACAAGCACGAAATATATGCAAGACAATATATGGTATATGTATAGCTTGGAAATTGTGACCGTTGCTCGCTCGCTCCGCTCGCTCGTAAAAATCTAGTCCAACCCCACAACCGATCCGACACGTTCGCAAGTTTGAAATATGTCGCCACCATATCGAATAATGAACGGAAGATGGATTGGTTTTAGGTTAGGCTATAGCTTTCGTGCGAGAACGAGAGACGCGTAAAGGTGTGTCACAAACCAACGGTTTGGCACATACGGACATTGAAATATTCGCACCAGCCCGAGGAGCCGGAAGTCTTTATCCTATTGCCTTCTGACAAATGTTTACGGTTTACCAATAGTTTCACATAAATAGTACTATTTCCTCATAGTACAGTGCAATGTGATGTCCGAAATGGCTGACAAAATTAGGTACAAGCACGAAATATATGCAAGACAATATATGGTATATGTATAGCTTGGAAATTGTGACCGTTGCTCGCTCGCTCCGCTCGCTCGTAAAAATCTAGTCCAACCTCACAACCGATCCGACACGTTCGCAAATTTGAAATATGTCGCCATCATATCGAATAATGTACGCAAGATGGATTGGTTTTAGGTTAGGCTATAGTTTTCGAGCGAGCGCCGCGAGCGAGAGACGCGTAAAGGTGTGTCATAAACCAACGGTTTGGCACATACGGACATTGAAATATTCGCACCAGCCCGAGGAGCCGGAAGTATTTATCCTATTGCCTACCGACACATGTTTACAGTTTATGAATAGTTTCACATAAATAGTACTATTTCCTCATAGTACAGTGCAATGTGATGTCCGAAATGCCTGACAAAATTAGGTACAAGCACGAAATATATGCAAGACAATATATGGTATATGTATAGCTTGGAAATTGTGACCGTTGCTCGCTCGCTCCGCACGCTCGTAAAAATCTAGTCCAACCTCACAACCCATCCCACACGTTCGCAAATTTGAAATATGTCGCCACCATATCGAATAATGGACGGAAGATGGATTGGTTTTAGGTTAGGCTATAGCTTTCGTGCGAGCGCAGCGAACTAGACACGCGTAAGGGTGTGTCACAAACCATCGGTTTGGCACATACGGACATTGATATATTCGCACCAGCCCGAGGAGCCGGAAGTCTTTATCCTATTGCCTTCTGACAAATGTTCACGGTTTTCCAATAGTTTTCACATAATTAGTACCGTTTCCTCATAGTACAGTGCAACGTGATGTCCGAAATGGCTGACAAAATTAGGTACAAGCACGAAATATATGCAAGACAATATATGGTATATGTATAGCTTGGAAATTGTGACCGTTGCTCGCTCGCTCCGCTCGCTCGTAAAAATCTAGTCCAACCTCACAACCGATCCCACACGTTCGCAAATTTGAAATATGTCGCCACCATATCGAATAATGAACGGAAGATGGATTGGTTTTAGGTTAGGCTATAGCTTTCGTGCGAGAACGAGAGACGCGTAAAGGTGTGTCACAAACCAACGGTTTGGCACATACGGACATTGAAATATTCGCACCAGCCCGAGGAGCCGGAAGTCTTTATCCTATTGCCTTCTGACAAATGTTTACGGTTTACCAATAGTTTCACATAATTAGTACCGGTTCCTCATAGTACAGTGCAACGTGATGTCCGAAATGGCTGACAAAATTAGGTACAAGCACGAAATATATGCAAGACAATATATGGTATATGTATAGCTTGGAAATTGTGACCGTTGCTCGCTCGCTCCGCTCGCTCGTAAAAATCTAGTCCAACCTCACAACCGATCCCACACGTTCGCAAATTTGAAATATGTCGCCACCATATCGAATAATGAACGGAAGATGGATTGGTTTTAGGTTAGGATATAGCTTTCGTGCGAGAACGAGAGACGCGAAAATGTGTGTCACAAACCAACGGTTTGGCAATTACGGACATTGAAATATTCGCACCAGCCCGAGGAGCCGGAAGTCTTTATCCTATTGCCTTCTGACAAATGTTTACGGTTTACCAATAGTTTCACATAATTAGTACCGTTTCCTCATAGTACAGTGCAACGTGATGTCCGAAATGGCTGACAAAATTAGGTACAAGCACGAAATATATGCAAGACAATATATGGTATATGTATAGCTTGGAAATTGTGACCGTTGCTCGCTCGCTCCGCTCGCTCGTAAAAATCTAGTCCAACCTCACAACCGATCCCACACGTTCGCAAATTTGAAATATGTCGCCACCATATCGAATAATGAACGGAAGATGGATTGGTTTTAGGTTAGGATATAGCTTTCGTGCGAGAACGAGAGACGCGAAAATGTGTGTCACAAACCAACGGTTTGGCACATACGGACATTGAAATATTCGCACCAGCCCGAGGAGCCGGAAGTCTTTATCCTATTGCCTTCTGACAAATGTTTACGGTTTACCAATAGTTTCACATAATTAGTACCGTTTCCTCATAGTACAGTGCAACGTGATGTCCGAAATGGCTGACAAAATTAGGTACAAGCACGAAATATATGCAAGACAATATATGGTATATGTATAGCTTGGAAATTGTGAGCGTTGCTCGCTCGCTCCGCTCGCTCGTAAAAATCTAGTCCAACCTCACAACCGATCCCACACGTTCCCAAATTTGAAATATGTCGCCACCATATCGAATAATGAACGGAAGATGGATTGGTTTTATGTTAGGCTATAGCTTTCGTGCGAGCGCAGCGAACGAGAGACGCGTTAAGGTGTGTCACAAACCATCGGTTTGGCACATACGGACATTGATATATTCGCACCAGCCCGAGGAACCGGAAGTCTTTATCCTATTGCCTTCTGACAAATGTTTACGGTTTACCAATAGTCTCACATAATTAGTACCGTTTCCTCATAGTACAGTGCAACGTGATGTACGAAATGGCTGACAAAATTAGGTACAAGCACGAAATATATGCAAGACAATATATGGTATATGTATAGCTTGGAAATTGTGACCGTTGCTCGCT
This sequence comes from Bombus affinis, assembly GCF_024516045.1. Classification (NCBI taxonomy): domain Eukaryota; kingdom Metazoa; phylum Arthropoda; class Insecta; order Hymenoptera; family Apidae; genus Bombus; species Bombus affinis. Next base: position 275,427 of record NW_026108883.1, on the reverse strand, counting down.
CGCTCCGCTCGCTCGTAAAAATCTAGTCCAACTCCACAACCGATCCGACACGTTAGCAAATTTGAAATATGTCGCCATCGTATCGAATAATGAACGCAAGATGGATTGGTTTTAAGTTTGGCTATAGTTTTCGAGCGAGCGCAGCGAGCCAGAGACGCGTATCGGTGTGTCATAAACCAACGGTTTGGCACATACGGACATTGAAATATTCGCACCAGCCCGAGGAGCCGGAAGTATTTATCCTATTGCCTACCGACACATGTTTACAGTTTATGAATAGTTTCACATAAATAGTACTAATTCCACATAGTACAATGCAATGTGATGTCCGAAATGGCTGACAAAATTAGGTAATAACACGACATATATGCAAGGCAATATAAGGTGTATGTATAGGTTGGAAATTGTGATCGTTGCTCGCTCGCTCCGCTCGCTCGAAAAAATCTAGTCCAACCTCACAACCGATCCGACACGTGCGCAAATTTGAAATATGTCGCCACCATATCGAATAATGAACGGAAGATGGATTGGTTTTAGGTTAGGCTATAGCTTTCGTGCGAGCGCAGCGAACGAGAGACGCGTAAAGGTGTGTCACAAACCATCGGTTTGGCACATACGGACATTGATATATTCGCACCAGCCCGAGGAGCCGGAAGTCTTTATCCTATTGCCTTCTGACAAATGTTTACGGTTTACCAATAGTCTCACATAATTAGTACCGTTTCCTCATAGTACAATGCAATGTGATGTCCGAAATGGCTGACAAAATTAGGTAATAACACGACATATATGCAAGGCAATATAAGGTGTATGTATAGGTTGGAAATTGTGATCGTCGCTCGCTCGCTCCGCTCGCTCGAAAAAATCTGGTCCAACCTCACAACCGATCCGACACGTTCGCAAATTTGAAATATGTCGCCATCATATCGAATAATGAACGCAAGATGGATTGGTTTTAGGTTAGGCTATAGTTTTCGAGCGAGCGCCGCGAGCGAGAGACGCGTAAAGGTGTGTCATAAACCAACGGTTTGGCACATACGGACATTGAAATATTCGCACCCGCCCGAGGAGCCGGAAGTATTTATCCTATTGCCTACCGACACATGTTTACAGTTTATGAATAGTTTCACATAAATAGTACTATTTCCTCATAGTACAGTGCAATGTGATGTCCGAAATGGCTGACAAAATTAGGTACAAGCACGAAATATATGCAAGACAATATATGGTATATGTATAGCTTGGAAATTGTGACCGTTGCTCGCTCGCTCCGCTCGCTCGTAAAAATCTAGTCCAACCTCACAACCGATCCCACACGTTCGCAAATTTGAAATATGTCGCCACCATATCGAATAATGAACGGAAGATGGATTGGTTTTAGGTTAGGCTATAGCTTTCGTGCGAGCGCAGCGAACGAGACACGCGTAAGGGTGTGTCACAAACCATCGGTTTGGCACATACGGACATTGATATATTCGCACCAGCCCGAGGAGCCGGAAGTCTTTATCCTATTGCCTTCTGACAAATGTTCACGGTTTACCAATAGTTTCACATAATTAGTACCGTTTCCTCATAGTGCAGTGCAACGTGATGTCCGAAATGGCTGACAAAATTAGGTACAAGCACGAAATATATGCAAGACAATATATGGTATATGTATAGCTTGGAAATTGTGAACGTTGCTCGCTCGCTCCGCCCGCTCGTAAAAATCTAGTCCAACCCCACAACCGATCCGACACGTTCGCAAATTTGAAATATGTCGCCATCATATCGAATAATGAACGCAAGATGGATTGGTTTTAGGTTAGGCTATAGTTTTCGAGCGAGTGCCGCAGGCGAGATACGCGTAAAGGTGTGTCACAAACCAACGGTTTGGCACATACGGACATTGAAATATTCGCACCAGCCCGAGGAGCCGGAAGTCTTTATCCTATTGCCTTCTGACAAATGTTTACGGTTTACCAATAGTTTCACATAATTAGTACCGTTTCCTCATAGTACAGTGCAACGTGATGTCCGAAATGGCTGACAAAATTAGGTACTAACACGAAATATATGCAAGGCAATATAAGGTATATGTATAGCTTGGAAATTGTGACCGTTGCTCGCTCGCTCCACTCGCTCGTAAAAATCTCGTCCAACCTCACAACCGATCGACACGTTCCCAAATTTGAAATATGTCGCCACCATATCGAATAATGAACGGAAGAAGGATTGGTTTTAGGCTATACTATAGCTTTCGTGCGAGCGCAGCGAGCGAGCGACGCGTAAATGTGTGTCTCAAACCAACGGTTTGGCACATACGGACATTGAAATATTCGCACCAGCCCGAGGAGCCGGAAGTCTTTATCCTATTGCCTTCTGACAAATGTTTACGGTTTACCAATAGTTTCACATAATTAGTACCGTTTCCTCATAGTACAGTGCAACGTGATGTCCGAAATGGCTGACAAAATTAGGTACAAGCACGAAATATATGCAAGACAATATATGGTATATGTATAGCTTGGAAATTGTGAGCGTTGCTCGCTCGCTCCGCTCGCTCGTAAAAATCTAGTCCAACTCCACAACCGATCCGACACGTTAGCAAATTTGAAATATGTCGCCACCATATCGAATAATGAACGGAAGATGGATTGGTTTTAGGTTAGGATATAGCTTTCGTGCGAGAACGAGAGACGCGAAAATGTGTGTCACAAACCAACGGTTTGGCAAATACGGACATTGAAATATTCGCACCAGCCCGAGGAGCCGGAAGTCTTTATCCTATTGCCTTCTGACAAATGTTTACGGTTTACCAATAGTTTCACATAATTAGTACCGTTTCCTCATAGTACAGTGCAACGTGATGTCCGAAATGGCTGACAAAATTAGGTACAAGCACGAAATATATGCAAGACAATATATGGTATATGTATAGCTTGGAAATTGTGACCGTTGCTCGCTCGCTCCGCTCGCTCGTAAAAATCTAGTCCAACCTCACAACCGATCCCACACGTTCGCAAATTTGAAATATGTCGCCACCATATCGAATAATGAACGGAAGATGGATTGGTTTTAGGTTAGGATATAGCTTTCGTGCGAGAACGAGAGACGCGAAAATGTGTGTCTCAAACCAACGGTTTGGCACATACGGACATTGAAATATTCGCACCAGCCCGAGGAGCCGGAAGTCTTTATCCTATTGCCTTCTGACAAATGTTTACGGTTTACCAATAGTTTCACATAATTAGTACCGTTTCCTCATAGTACAGTGCAACGTGATGTCCGAAATGGCTGACAAAATTAGGTACAAGCACGAAATATATGCAAGACAATATATGGTATATGTATAGCTTGGAAATTGTGAGCGTTGCTCGCTCGCTCCGCTCGCTCGTAAAAATCTAGTCCAACTCCACAACCGATCCGACACGTTAGCAAATTTGAAATATGTCGCCATCGTATCGAATAATGAACGCAAGATGGATTGGTTTTAAGTTTGGCTATAGTTTTCGAGCGAGCGCAGCGAGCCAGAGACGCGTATCGGTGTGTCATAAACCAACGGTTTGGCACATACGGACATTGAAATATTCGCACCAGCCCGAGGAGCCGGAAGTATTTATCCTATTGCCTACCGACACATGTTTACAGTTTATGAATAGTTTCACATAAATAGTACTATTTCCACATAGTACAATGCAATGTGATGTCCGAAATGGCTGACAAAATTAGGTAATAACACGACATATATGCAAGGCAATATAAGGTGTATGTATAGGTTGGAAATTGTGATCGTTGCTCGCTCGCTCCGCTCGCTCGAAAAAATCTAGTCCAACCTCACAACCGATCCGACACGTGCGCAAATTTGAAATATGTCGCCATCATATCGAATAATGAACGCAAGATGGATTGGTTTTAGGTTAGGCTATAGTTTTCGAGCGAGCGCCGCGAGCGAGAGACGCGTAAAGGTGTGTCATAAACCAACGGTTTGGCACATACGGACATTGAAATATTCGCACCCGCCCGAGGAGCCGGAAGTATTTATCCTATTGCCTACCGACACATGTTTACAGTTTATGAATAGTTTCACATAAATAGTACTATTTCCTCATAGTACAGTGCAATGTGATGTCCGAAATGGCTGACAAAATTAGGTACAAGCACGAAATATATGCAAGACAATATATGGTATATGTATAGCTTGGAAATTGTGACCGTTGCTCGCTCGCTCCGCTCGCTCGTAAAAATCTAGTCCAACCTCACAACCGATCCCACACGTTCGCAATTTGAAATATGTCGCCACCATATCGAATAATGAACGGAAGATGGATTGGTTTTAGGTTAGGCTATAGCTTTCGTGCGAGCGCAGCGAACGAGACACGCGTAAGGGTGTGTCACAAACCATCGGTTTGGCACATACGGACATTGATATATTCGCACCAGCCCGAGGAGCCGGAAGTCTTTATCCTATTGCCTTCTGACAAATGTTCACGGTTTACCAATAGTTTCACATAATTAGTACCGTTTCCTCATAGTGCAGTGCAACGTGATGTCCGAAATGGCTGACAAAATTAGGTACAAGCACGAAATATATGCAAGACAATATATGGTATATGTATAGCTTGGAAATTGTGAACGTTGCTCGCTCGCTCCGCCCGCTCGTAAAAATCTAGTCCAACCCCACAACCGATCCGACACGTTCGCAAATTTGAAATATGTCGCCATCATATCGAATAATGAACGCAAGATGGATTGGTTTTAGGTTAGGCTATAGTTTTCGAGCGAGTGCCGCAGGCGAGATACGCGTAAAGGTGTGTCACAAACCAACGGTTTGGCACATACGGACATTGAAATATTCGCACCAGCCCGAGGAGCCGGAAGTCTTTATCCTATTGCCTTCTGACAAATGTTTACGGTTTACCAATAGTTTCACATAATTAGTACCGTTTCCTCATAGTACAGTGCAACGTGATGTCCGAAATGGCTGACAAAATTAGGTACAAGCACGAAATATATGCAAGACAATATATGGTATATGTATAGCTTGGAAATTGTGACCGTTGCTCGCTCGCTCCGCTCGCTCGTAAAAATCTAGTCCAACCTCACAACCGATCCCACACGTTCGCAAATTTGAAATATGTCGCCACCATATCGAATAATGAACGGAAGATGGATTGGTTTTAGGTTAGGCTATAGCTTTCGTGCGAGAACGAGAGACGCGTAAAGGTGTGCCACAAACCAACGGTTTGGCACATACGGACATTGAAATATTCGCACCAGCCCGAGGAGCCGGAAGTCTTTATCCTATTGCCTTCTGACAAATGTTTACGGTTTACCAATAGTTTCACATAATTAGTACCGTTTCCTCATAGTACAGTGCAACGTGATGTCCGAAATGGCTGACAAAATTAGGTACAAGCACGAAATATATGCAAGACAATATATGGTATATGTATAGCTTGGAAATTGTGACCGTTGCTCGCTCGCTCCGCTCGCTCGTAAAAATCTAGTCCAATCCCACAACCGATCCGACACGTTCGCAAATTTGAAATATGTCGCCATCATATCGAAGAATGACGGAAGATGGATTGGTTTTAGGTTAGGCTATAGTTTTCGAGCGAGCGCAGCGAGCGAGCGACGCGTAAATGTGTGTCTCAAAACAACGGTTTGGCACATACGGACATTGAAATATTCGCACCAGCCCGAGGAGCCGGAAGTATTTATCCTATTGCCTACCGACACATGTTTACAGTTTATGAATAGTTTCACATAAATAGTACTATTTCCACATAGTACAGTGCAATGTGATGTCCGAAATGGCTGACAAAATTAGGTACTAACACGAAATATATGCAAGGCAATATAAGGTATATGTATAGCTTGGAAATTGTGACCGTTGCTCGCTCGCTCCACTCGCTCGTAAAAATCTCGTCCAACCTCACAACCGATCCGACACGTTCCCAAATTTGAAATATGTCGCCACCATATCGAATAATGAACGGAAGAAGGATTGGTTTTAGGCTATACTATAGCTTTCGTGCGAGCGCAGCGAGCGAGCGACGCGTAAATGTGTGTCTCAAACCAACGGTTTGGCACATACGGACATTGAAATATTCGCACCAGCCCGAGGAGCCGGAAGTATTTATCCTATTGCCTACCGACACATGTTTACAGATTATGAATAGTTTCACATAAATAGTACTAATTCCACATAGTACAGTGCAATGTGATGTCCGGAATGGCTGACAAAATTAGGTACTAACACGAAATATATGCAAGACAATATATGGTATATGTATAGCTTGGAAATTGTGACCGTTGCTCGCTCGCTCCGCACGCTCGTAAAAATCTAGTCCAACCTCACAACCCATCCCACACGTTCGCAAATTTGAAATATGTCGCCACCATATCGAATAATGGACGGAAGATGGATTGGTTTTAGGTTAGGCTATAGCTTTCGTGCGAGCACAGCGAACTAGACACGCGTAAGGGTGTGTCACAAACCATCGGTTTGGCACATACGGACATTGATATATTCGCACCAGCCCGAGGAGCCGGAAGTCTTTATCCTATTGCCTTCTGACAAATGTTCACGGTTTTCCAATAGTTTCACATAATTAGTACCGTTTCCTCATAGTACAGTGCAACGTGATGTCCGAAATGGCTGACAAAATTAGGTACAAGCACGAAATATATGCAAGACAATATATGGTATATGTATAGCTTGGAAATTGTGACCGTTGCTCGCTCGCTCCGCTCGCTCGTAAAAATCTAGTCCAACCTCACAACCGATCCCACACGTTCGCAAATTTGAAATATGTCGCCACCATATCGAATAATGAACGGAAGATGGATTGGTTTTAGGTTAGGCTATAGCTTTCGTGCGAGAACGAGAGACGCGTAAAGGTGTGTCACAAACCAACGGTTTGGCACATACGGACATTGAAATATTCGCACCAGCCCGAGGAGCCGGAAGTCTTTATCCTATTGCCTTCTGACAAATGTTTACGGTTTACCAATAGTTTCACATAATTAGTACCGGTTCCTCATAGTACAGTGCAACGTGATGTCCGAAATGGCTGACAAAATTAGGTACAAGCACGAAATATATGCAAGACAATATATGGTATATGTATAGCTTGGAAATTGTGACCGTTGCTCGCTCGCTCCGCTCGCTCGTAAAAATCTAGTCCAACCTCACAACCGATCCCACACGTTCGCAAATTTGAAATATGTCGCCATCATATCGAATAATGAACGGAAGATGGATTGGTTTTAGGTTAGGATATAGCTTTCGTGCGAGAACGAGAGACGCGAAAATGTGTGTCACAAACCAACGGTTTGGCAAATACGGACATTGAAATATTCGCACCAGCCCGAGGAGCCGGAAGTCTTTATCCTATTGCCTTCTGACAAATGTTTACGGTTTACCAATAGTTTCACATAATTAGTACCGTTTCCTCATAGTACAGTGCAACGTGATGTCCGAAATGGCTGACAAAATTAGGTACAAGCACGAAATATATGCAAGACAATATATGGTATATGTATAGCTTGGAAATTGTGACCGTTGCTCGCTCGCTCCGCTCGCTCGTAAAAATCTAGTCCAACCTCACAACCGATCCCACACGTTCGCAAATTTGAAATATGTCGCCACCATATCGAATAATGAACGGAAGATGGATTGGTTTTAGGTTAGGATATAGCTTTCGTGCGAGAACGAGAGACGCGAAAATGTGTGTCACAAACCAACGGTTTGGCACATACGGACATTGAAATATTCGCACCAGCCCGAGGAGCCGGAAGTCTTTATCCTATTGCCTTCTGACAAATGTTTACGGTTTACCAATAGTTTCACATAATTAGTACCGTTTCCTCATAGTACAGTGCAACGTGATGTCCGAAATGGCTGACAAAATTAGGTACAAGCACGAAATATATGCAAGACAATATATGGTATATGTATAGCTTGGAAATTGTGAGCGTTGCTCGCTCGCTCCGCTCGCTCGTAAAAATCTAGTCCAACCTCACAACCGATCCCACACGTTCCCAAATTTGAAATATGTCGCCACCATATCGAATAATGAACGGAAGATGGATTGGTTTTATGTTAGGCTATAGCTTTCGTGCGAGCGCAGCGAACGAGAGACGCGTTAAGGTGTGTCACAAACCATCGGTTTGGCACATACGGACATTGATATATTCGCACCAGCCCGAGGAACCGGAAGTCTTTATCCTATTGCCTTCTGACAATTGTTTACGGTTTACCAATAGTCTCACATAATTAGTACCGTTTCCTCATAGTACAGTGCAACGTGATGTACGAAATGGCTGACAAAATTAGGTACAAGCACGAAATATATGCAAGACAATATATGGTATATGTATAGCTTGGAAATTGTGACCGTTGCTCGCTCGCTCCGCTCGCTCGTAAAAATCTAGTCCAACTCCACAACCGATCCGACACGTTAGCAAATTTGAAATATGTCGCCATCGTATCGAATAATGAACGCAAGATGGATTGGTTTTAAGTTTGGCTATAGTTTTCGAGCGAGCGCAGCGAGCCAGAGACGCGTATCGGTGTGTCATAAACCAACGGTTTGGCACATACGGACATTGAAATATTCGCACCAGCCCGAGGAGCCGGAAGTATTTATCCTATTGCCTACCGACACATGTTTACAGTTTATGAATAGTTTCACATAAATAGTACTATTTCCACATAGTACAATGCAATGTGATGTCCGAAATGGCTGACAAAATTAGGTAATAACACGACATATATGCAAGGCAATATAAGGTGTATGTATAGGTTGGAAATTGTGATCGTTGCTCGCTCGCTCCGCTCGCTCGAAAAAATCTAGTCCAACCTCACAACCGATCCGACACGTGCGCAAATTTGAAATATGTCGCCACCATATCGAATAATGAACGGAAGATGGATTGGTTTTAGGTTAGGCTATAGCTTTCGTGCGAGCGCAGCGAACGAGAGACGCGTAAAGGTGTGTCACAAACCATCGGTTTGGCACATACGGACATTGATATATTCGCACCAGCCCGAGGAGCCGGAAGTCTTTATCCTATCGCCTTCTGACAAATGTTTACGGTTTACCAATAGTCTCACATAATTAGTATCGTTTCCTCATAGTACAGTGCAACGTGATGTCCGAAATGGCTGACAAAATTAGGTACAAGCACGAAATATATGCAAGACAATATATGGTATATGTATAGCTTGGAAATTGTGACCGTTGCTCGCTCGCTCCGCTCGCTCGTAAAAATCTAGTCCAACACCACGATCGATCCGACACGTTCGCAATTTTGAAATATGTCGCCATCATATCGAATAATGAACGCAAGATGGATTGGTTTTAGGTTTGGCTATAGTTTTCGAGCGAGCGCAGCGAGTCAGAGTCGCGTATCGGTGAGTCATAAACCAACGGTTTGGCACATACGGACATTGAAATATTCGCACCAGCCCGAGGAGCCGGAAGTATTTATCCTATTGCCTACCGACACATGTTTACAGTTTATGAATAGTTTCACATAAATAGTACTATTTCCACATAGTACAATGCAATGTGATGTCCGAAATGGCTGACAAAATTAGGTAATAACACGACATATATGCAAGGCAATATAAGGTGTATGTATAGGTTGGAAATTGTGATCGTCGCTCGCTCGCTCCGCTCGCTCGAAAAAATCTAGTCCAACCTCACAACCGATCCGACACGTTCGCAAATTTGAAATATGTCGCCATCATATCGAATAATGAACGCAAGATGGATTGGTTTTAGGTTAGGCTATAGTTTTCGAGCGAGCGCCGCGAGCGAGAGACGCGTAAAGGTGTGTCATAAACCAACGGTTTGGCACATACGGACATTGAAATATTCGCACCCGCCCGAGGAGCCGGAAGTATTTATCCTATTGCCTACCGACACATGTTTACAGTTTATGAATAGTTTCACATAAATAGTACTATTTCCTCATAGTACAGTGCAATGTGATGTCCGAAATGGCTGACAAAATTAGGTACAAGCACGAAATATATGCAAGACAATATATGGTATATGTATAGCTTGGAAATTGTGACCGTTGCTCGCTCGCTCCGCTCGCTCGTAAAAATCTAGTCCAACCTCACAACCGATCCCACACGTTCGCAAATTTGAAATATGTCGCCACCATATCGAATAATGAACGGAAGATGGATTGGTTTTAGGTTAGGCTATAGCTTTCGTGCGAGCGCAGCGAACGAGGCACGCGTAAGGGTGTGTCACAAACCATCGGTTTGGCACATACGGACATTGATATATTCGCACCAGCCCGAGGAGCCGGAAGTCTTTATCCTATTGCCTTCTGACAAATGTTCACGGTTTACCAATAGTTTCACATAATTAGTACCGTTTCCTCATAGTGCAGTGCAACGTGATGTCCGAAATGGCTGACAAAATTAGGTACAAGCACGAAATATATGCAAGACAATATATGGTATATGTATAGCTTGGAAATTGTGAACGTTGCTCGCTCGCTCCGCCCGCTCGTAAAAATCTAGTCCAACCCCACAACCGATCCGACACGTTCGCAAATTTGAAATATGTCGCCATCATATCGAATAATGAACGCAAGATGGATTGGTTTTAGGTTAGGCTATAGTTTTCGAGCGAGTGCCGCAGGCGAGATACGCGTAAAGGTGTGTCACAAACCAACGGTTTGGCACATACGGACATTGAAATATTCGCACCAGCCCGAGGAGCCGGAAGTCTTTATCCTATTGCCTTCTGACAAATGTTTACGGTTTACCAATAGTTTCACATAATTAGTACCGTTTCCTCATAGTACAGTGCAACGTGATGTCCGAAATGGCTGACAAAATTAGGTACAAGCACGAAATATATGCAAGACAATATATGGTATATGTATAGCTTGGAAATTGTGACCGTTGCTCGCTCGCTCCGCTCGCTCGTAAAAATCTAGTCCAACCTCACAACCGATCCCACACGTTCGCAAATTTGAAATATGTCGCCACCATATCGAATAATGAACGGAAGATGGATTGGTTTTAGGTTAGGCTATAGCTTTAGTGCGAGAACGAGAGACGCGTAAAGGTGTGCCACAAACCAACGGTTTGGCACATACGGACATTGAAATATTCGCACCAGCCCGAGGAGCCGGAAGTCTTTATCCTATTGCCTTCTGACAAATGTTTACGGTTTACCAATAGTTTCACATAATTAGTACCGTTTCCTCATAGTACAGTGCAACGTGATGTCCGAAATGGCTGACAAAATTAGGTACAAGCACGAAATATATGCAAGACAATATATGGTATATGTATAGCTTGGAAATTGTGACCGTTGCTCGCTCGCTCCGCTCGCTCGTAAAAATCTAGTCCAATCCCACAACCGATCCGACACGTTCGCAAATTTGAAATATGTCGCCATCATATCGAAGAATGACGGAAGATGGATTGGTTTTAGGTTAGGCTATAGTTTTCGAGCGAGCGCAGCGAGCGAGCGACGCGTAAATGTGTGTCTCAAAACAACGGTTTGGCACATACGGACATTGAAATATTCGCACCAGCCCGAGGAGCCGGAAGTATTTATCCTATTGCCTACCGACACATGTTTACAGTTTATGAATAGTTTCACATAAATAGTACTATTTCCACATAGTACAGTGCAATGTGATGTCCGAAATGGCTGACAAAATTAGGTACTAACACGAAATATATGCAAGGCAATATAAGGTATATGTATAGCTTGGAAATTGTGACCGTTGCTCGCTCGCTCCACTCGCTCGTAAAAATCTCGTCCAACCTCACAACCGATCCGACACGTTCCCAAATTTGAAATATGTCGCCACCATATCGAATAATGAACGGAAGAAGGATTGGTTTTAGGCTATACTATAGCTTTCGTGCGAGCGCAGCGAGCGAGCGACGCGTAAATGTGTGTCTCAAACCAACGGTTTGGCACATACGGACATTGAAATATTCGCACCAGCCCGAGGAGCCGGAAGTATTTATCCTATTGCCTACCGACACATGTTTACAGATTATGAATAGTTTCACATAAATAGTACTAATTCCACATAGTACAGTGCAATGTGATGTCCGGAATGGCTGACAAAATTAGGTACTAACACGAAATATATGCAAGACAATATATGGTATATGTATAGCTTGGAAATTGTGAACGTTGCTCGCTCGCTCCGCTCGCTCGTAAAAATCTAGTCCAACCTCACAACCGATCCCACACGTTCGCAAATTTGAAATATGTCGCCACCATATCGAATAATGAACGGAAGATGGATTGGTTTTAGGCTATACTATAGCTTTCGTGCGAGCGCAGCGAGCGAGCGACGCGTAAATGTGTGTATCAAACCAACGGTTTGGCACATACGGACATTGAAATATTCGCACCAGCCCGAGGAGCCGGAAGTATTTATCCTATTGCCTACCGACACATGTTTACAGTTTATGAATAGTTTCACATAAATAGTACTATTTCCACATAGTACAGTGCAATGTGATGTCCGAAATGGCTGACAAATTTAGGTACTAACACGAAATATATGCAAGGCAATATAAGGTATATGTATAGCTTGGAAGTTGTGACCGTTGCTGGCTCGCTCCACTCGCTCGTAAAAATCTCGTCCAACCTCACAACCGATCCGACACGTTCCCAAATTTGAAATATGTCGCCACCATATCGAATAATGAACGGAAGATGGATTGGTTTTAGGTTATACTATAGCTTTCGTGCGAGCGCAGCGAACGAGAGACGCGTAAAGGTGTGTCACAAACCAACGGTTTGGCACATACGGACATTGAAATATTCGCACCAGCCCGAGGAGCCGGAAGTCTTTATCCTATTGCCTTCTGACAAATGTTTACGGTTTACCAATTGTTTCACATAATTAGTACCGTTTCCTCATAGTACAGTGCAACGTGATGTCCGAAATGGCTGACAAAATTAGGTACAAGCACGAAATATATGCAAGACAATATATGGTATATGTATAGCTTGGAAATTGTGAACGTTGCTCGCTCGCTCCGCTCGCTCGTAAAAATCTCGTCCAACCTCACAACCGATCCGACACGTTCGCAAATTTGAAATATGTCGCCACCATATCGAATAATGAACGGAAGATGGATTGGTTTTAGGTTAGGCTATAGCTTTCGTGCGAGAACGAGAGACGCGTAAAGGTGTGTCACAAACCAACGGTTTGGCACATACGGACATTGAAATATTCGCACCAGCCCGAGGAGCCGGAAGTCTTTATCCTATTGCCTTCTGACAAATGTTTACGGGTTACCAATAGTTTCACATAATTAGTACCGTTTCCTCATAGTACAGTGCAACGTGATGTCCGAAATGGCTGACAAAATTAGGTACAAGCACGAAATATATGCAAGACAATATATGGTATATGTATAGCTTGGAAATTGTGACCGTTGCTCGCTCGCTCCGCTCGCTCGTAAAAATCTAGTCCAATCCCACAACCGATCCGACACGTTCGCAAATTTGAAATATGTCGCCATCATATCGAAGAATGACGGAAGATGGATTGGTTTTAGGTTAGGCTATAGTTTTCGAGCGAGCGCAGCGAGCGAGCGACGCGTAAATGTGTGTCTCAAACCAACGGTTTGGCACATACGGACATTGAAATATTCGCACCAGCCCGAGGAGCCGGAAGTATTTATCCTATTGCCTACCGACACATGTTTACAGTTTATGAATAGTTTCACATAAATAGTACTATTTCCACATAGTACAGTGCAATGTGATGTCCGAAATGGCTGACAAAATTAGGTACTAACACGAAATATATGCAAGGCAATATAAGGTATATGTATAGCTTGGAAATTGTGACCGTTGCTCGCTCGCTCCACTCGCTCGTAAAAATCTCGTCCAACCTCACAACCGATCCGACACGTTCCCAAATTTGAAATATGTCGCCACCATATCGAATAATGAACGGAAGAAGGATTGGTTTTAGGCCATACTATAGCTTTCGTGCGAGCGCAGCGAGCGAGCGACGCGTAAATGTGTGTCTCAAACCAACGGTTTGGCACATACGGACATTGAAATATTCGCACCAGCCCGAGGAGCCGGAAGTATTTATCCTATTGCCTACCGACACATGTTTACAGTTTATGAATAGTTTCACATAAATAGTACTAATTCCACATAGTACAGTGCAATGTGATGTCCGAAATGGCTGACAAAATTAGGTACTAACACGAAATATATGCAAGACAATATATGGTATATGTATAGCTTGGAAATTGTGAACGTTGCTCGCTCGCTCCGCTCGCTCGTAAAAATCTAGTCCAACCTCACAACCGATCCCACACGTTCGCAAATTTGAAATATGTCGCCACCATATCGAATAATGAACGGAAGATGGATTGGTTTAGGCTATACTATAGCTTTCGTGCGAGCGCAGCGAGCGAGCGACGCGTAAATGTGTGTATCAAACCAACGGTTTGGCACATACGGACATTGAAATATTCGCACCAGCCCGAGGAGCCGGAAGTATTTATCCTATTGCCTACCGACACATGTTTACAGTTTATGAATGGTTACACATAAATAGTACTATTTCCACATAGTACAGTGCAATGTGATGTCCGAAATGGCTGACAAAATTAGGTACAAGCACGAAATATATGCAAGACAATATATGGTATATGTATAGCTTGGAAATTGTGACCGTTGCTCGCTCGCTCCGCTCGCTCGTAAAAATCTAGTCCAACCTCACAACCGATCCCACAGGTTCGCAAATTTGAAATATGTCGCCACCATATCGAATAATGAACGGAAGATGGATTGGTTTTAGGTTAGGCTATAGCTTTCGTGCGAGAACGAGAGACGCGTAAAGGTGTGTCACAAACCAACGGTTTGGCACATACGGACATTGAAATATTCGCACCAGCCCGAGGAGCCGGAAGTCTTTATCCTATTGCCTTCTGACAAATGTTTACGGTTTACCAATAGTTTCACATAATTAGTACCGTTTCCTCATAGTACAGTGCAACGTGATGTCCGAAATGGCTGACAAAATTAGGTACAAGCACGAAATATATGCAAGACAGTATATGGTATATGTATAGCTTGGAAATTGTGACCGATGCTCGCTCGCTCCGCTCGCTCGTAAAAATCTCGTCCAACCTCACAACCGATCCGACACGTTCCCAAATTTGAAATATGTCGCCACCATATCGAATAATGAACGGAAGAAGGATTGGTTTTAGGCTATACTATAGCTTTCGTGCGAGCGCAGCGAGCGAGCGACGCGTAAATGTGTGTCTCAAACCAACGGTTTGGCACATACGGACATTGAAATATTCGCACCAGCCCGAGGAGCCGGAAGTCTTTATCCTATTGCCTTCTGACAAATGTTTACGGTTTACCAATTGTTTCACATAATTAGTACCGTTTCCTCATAGTACAGTGCAACGTGATGTCCGAAATGGCTGACAAAATTAGGTACAAGCACGAAATATATGCAAGACAATATATGGTATATGTATAGCTTGGAAATTGTGACCGTTGCTCGCTCGCTCCGCTCGCTCGTAAAAATCTAGTCCAATCCCACAACCGATCCGACACGTTCGCAAATTTGAAATATGTCGCCATCATATCGAAGAATGACGGAAGATGGATTGGTTTTAGGTTAGGCTATAGTTTTCGAGCGAGCGCAGCGAGCGAGCGACGCGTAAATGTGTGTCTCAAACCAACGGTTTGGCACATACGGACATTGAAATATTCGCACCAGCCCGAGGAGCCGGAAGTATTTATCCTATTGCCTACCGACACATGTTTACAGTTTATGAATAGTTTCACATAAATAGTACTATTTCCACATAGTACAGTGCAATGTGATGTCCGAAATGGCTGACAAAATTAGGTACTAACACGAAATATATGCAAGGCAATATAAGGTATATGTATAGCTTGGAAATTGTGACCGTTGCTCGCTCGCTCCACTCGCTCGTAAAAATCTCGTCCAACCTCACAACCGATCCGACACGTTCCCAAATTTGAAATATGTCGCCACCATATCGAATAATGAACGGAAGAAGGATTGGTTTTAGGCCATACTATAGCTTTCGTGCGAGCGCAGCGAGCGAGCGACGCGTAAATGTGTGTCTCAAACCAACGGTTTGGCACATACGGACATTGAAATATTCGCACCAGCCCGAGGAGCCGGAAGTATTTATCCTATTGCCTACCGACACATGTTTACAGTTTATGAATAGTTTCACATAAATAGTACTAATTCCACATAGTACAGTGCAATGTGATGTCCGAAATGGCTGACAAAATTAGGTACTAACACGAAATATATGCAAGACAATATATGGTATATGTATAGCTTGGAAATTGTGAACGTTACTCGCTCGCTCCGCTCGCTCGTAAAAATCTAGTCCAACCTCACAACCGATCCCACACGTTCGCAAATTTGAAATATGTCGCCACCATATCGAATAATGAACGGAAGATGGATTGGTTTAGGCTATACTATAGCTTTCGTGCGAGCGCAGCGAGCGAGCGACGCGTAAATGTGTGTATCAAACCAACGGTTTGGCACATACGGACATTGAAATATTCGCACCAGCCCGAGGAGCCGGAAGTATTTATCCTATTGCCTACCGACACATGTTTACAGTTTATGAATGGTTACACATAAATAGTACTATTTCCACATAGTACAGTGCAATGTGATGTCCGAAATGGCTGACAAAATTAGGTACAAGCACGAAATATATGCAAGACAATATATGGTATATGTATAGCTTGGAAATTGTGACCGTTGCTCGCTCGCTCCGCTCGCTCGTAAAAATCTAGTCCAACCTCACAACCGATCCCACAGGTTCGCAAATTTGAAATATGTCGCCACCATATCGAATAATGAACGGAAGATGGATTGGTTTTAGGTTAGGCTATAGCTTTCGTGCGAGAACGAGAGACGCGTAAAGGTGTGTCACAAACCAACGGTTTGGCACATACGGACATTGAAATATTCGCACCAGCCCGAGGAGCCGGAAGTCTTTATCCTATTGCCTTCTGACAAATGTTTACGGTTTACCAATAGTTTCACATAATTAGTACCGTTTCCTCATAGTACAGTGCAACGTGATGTCCGAAATGGCTGACAAAATTAGGTACAAGCACGAAATATATGCAAGACAGTATATGGTATATGTATAGCTTGGAAATTGTGACCGATGCTCGCTCGCTCCGCTCGCTCGTAAAAATCTCGTCCAACCTCACAACCGATCCGACACGTTCCCAAATTTGAAATATGTCGCCACCATATCGAATAATGAACGGAAGAAGGATTGGTTTTAGGCTATACTATAGCTTTCGTGCGAGCGCAGCGAGCGAGCGACGCGTAAATGTGTGTCTCAAACCAACGGTTTGGCACATACGGACATTGAAATATTCGCACCAGCCCGAGGAGCCGGAAGTCTTTATCCTATTGCCTTCTGACAAATGTTTACGGTTTACCAATTGTTTCACATAATTAGTACCGTTTCCTCATAGTACAGTGCAACGTGATGTCCGAAATGGCTGACAAAATTAGGTACAAGCACGAAATATATGCAAGACAATATATGGTATATGTATAGCTTGGAAATTGTGACCGTTGCTCGCTCGCTCCGCTCGCTCGTAAAAATCTAGTCCAATCCCACAACCGATCCGACACGTTCGCAAATTTGAAATATGTCGCCATCATATCGAAGAATGACGGAAGATGGATTGGTTTTAGGTTAGGCTATAGTTTTCGAGCGAGCGCAGCGAGCGAGCGACGCGTAAATGTGTGTCTCAAACCAACGGTTTGGCACATACGGACATTGAAATATTCGCACCAGCCCGAGGAGCCGGAAGTATTTATCCTATTGCCTACCGACACATGTTTACAGTTTATGAATAGTTTCACATAAATAGTACTATTTCCACATAGTACAGTGCAATGTGATGTCCGAAATGGCTGACAAAATTAGGTACTAACACGAAATATATGCAAGGCAATATAAGGTATATGTATAGCTTGGAAATTGTGACCGTTGCTCGCTCGCTCCACTCGCTCGTAAAAATCTCGTCCAACCTCACAACCGATCCGACACGTTCCCAAATTTGAAATATGTCGCCACCATATCGAATAATGAACGGAAGAAGGATTGGTTTTAGGTTAGGCTATAGTTTTCGAGCGAGCGCCGCGAGCGAGAGACGCGTAAAGGTGTGTCATAAACCAACGGTTTGGCACATACGGACATTGAAATATTCGCACCAGCCCGAGGAGCCGGAAGTATTTATCCTATTGCCTACCGACACATGTTTACAGTTTACGAATAGTTTCACATAAATAGCACTATTTCCTCATAGTACAGTGCAATGTGATGTCCGACATGGCTGACAAAATTAGGTAATAACACGAAATATATGCAAGACAATATATGGTATATGTATAGCGTGGAAATTGTGACCGTTGCTCGCTCGCTCCGCTCGCTCGTAAAAATCTAGTCCAACCTCACAACCGATCCGACACGTTCGCAAATTTGAAATATGTCGCCATCATATCGAATAATGAACGGAAGATGGATTGGTTTTAGGTTAGGATATAGCTTTCGTGCGAGAACGAGAGACGCGAAAATGTGTGTCACAAACCAACGGTTTGGCACATACGGACATTGAAATATTCGCACCAGCCCGAGGAGCCGGAAGTCTTTATCCTATTGCCTTCTGACAAATGTTTACGGTTTACCAATAGTTTCACATAATTAGTACCGTTTCCTCATAGTACAGTGCAACGTGATGTCCGAAATGGCTGACAAAATTAGGTACAAGCACGAAATATATGCAAGACAATATATGGTATATGTATAGCTTGGAAATTGTGACCGTTGCTCGCTCGCTCCGCTCGCTCGTAAAAATCTAGTCCAACCTCACAACCGATCCCACACGTTCGCAAATTTGAAATATGTCGCCATCATATCGAATAATGAACGCAAGATGGATTGGATTTAGGTTAGGCTATAGTTTTCGAGCGAGCGCAGCGAGCGAGAGACGCGTGTAGGTGTGTCATAAACCAACGGTTTGGCACATACGGACATTGAAATATTCGCACCAGCCCGAGGAGCCGGAAGTATTTATCCTATTGCCTACCGACACATGTTTACAGTTTACGAATAGTTTCACATAAATAGCACTATTTCCTCATAGTACAGTGCAATGTGATGTCCGACATGGCTGACAAAATTAGGTAATAACACGAAATATATGGAATGCAATATAAGCTATATGTATAGCTTGGAAATTGTGACCGTTGCTCGCTCGCTCCGCTCGCTCGTAAAAATCTAGTCCAACCTCACAACCGATCCGACACGTTCGCAAATTTGAAATATGTCGCCATCATATCGAATAATGTACGCAAGATGGATTGGTTTTAGGTTAGGCTATAGTTTTCGAGCGAGCGCCGCGAGCGAGAGACGCGTAAAGGTGTGTCATAAACCAACGGTTTGGCACATACGGACATTGAAATATTCGCACCAGCCCGAGGAGCCGGAAGTATTTATCCTATTGCCTACCGACACATGTTTACAGTTTATGAATAGTTTCACATAAATAGTACTATTTCCTCATAGTACAGTGCAATGTGATGTCCGAAATGCCTGACAAAATTAGGTACAAGCACGAAATATATGCAAGACAATATATGGTATATGTATAGCTTGGAAATTGTGACCGTTGCTCGCTCGCTCCGCTCGCTCGTAAAAATCTAGTCCAACCTCACAACCGATCCCACACGTTCGCAAATTTGAAATATGTCGCCACCATATCGAATAATGGACGGAAGATGGATTGGTTTTAGGTTAGGCTATAGCTTTCGTGCGAGCGCAGCGAACTAGACACGCGTAAGGGTGTGTCACAAACCATCGGTTTGGCACATACGGACATTGATATATTCGCACCAGCCCGAGGAGCCGGAAGTCTTTATCCTATTGCCTTCTGACAAATGTTCACGGTTTTCCAATAGTTTCACATAATTAGTACCGTTTCCTCATAGTACAGTGCAACGTGATGTCCGAAATGGCTGACAAAATTAGGTACAAGCACGAAATATATGCAAGACAATATATGGTATATGTATAGCTTGGAAATTGTGACCGTTGCTCGCTCGCTCCGCTCGCTCGTAAAAATCTAGTCCAACCTCACAACCGATCCGACACGTTCGCAAATTTGAAATATGTCGCCATCATATCGAATAATGAACGCAAGATGGATTGGTTTTAGGTTAGGCTATAGTTTTCGAGCGAGCGCCGCGAGCGAGAGACGCGTAAAGGTGTGTCATAAACCAACGGTTTGGCACATACGGACATTGAAATATTCGCACCAGCCCGAGGAGCCGGAAGTATTTATCCTATTGCCTACCGACACATGTTTACAGTTTACGAATAGTTTCACATAAATAGCACTATTTCCTCATAGTACAGTGCAATGTGATGTCCGAAATGGCTGACAAAATTAGGTACAAGCACGAAATATATGCAAGACAATATATGGTATATGTATAGCTTGGAAATTGTGACCGTTGCTCGCTCGCTCCACTCGCTCGTAAAAATCTCGTCCAACCTCACAACCGATCCGACACGTTCCCAAATTTGAAATATGTCGCCATCATATCGAATAATGAACGCAAGATGGATTGGTTTTAGGTTAGGCTATAGTTTTCGAGCGAGCGCAGCGAGCGAGAGACGCGTGTAGGTGTGTCATAAACCAACGGTTTGGCACATACGGACATTGAAATATTCGCACCAGCCCGAGGAGCCGGAAGTATTTATCCTATTGCCTACCGACACATGTTTACAGTTTACGAATAGTTTCACATAATTAGTACCGTTTCCTGATAGTACAGTGCAACGTGATGTCCGAAATGGCTGACAAAATTAGGTACAAGCACGAAATATATGCAAGACAATATATGGTATATGTATAGCTTGGAAATTGTGACCGTTGCTCGCTCGCTCCGCTCGCTCGTAAAAATCTAGTCCAACCCCACAACCGATCCGACACGTTCGCAAATTTGAAATATGTCGCCATCATATCGAATTATGAACGCAAGATGGATTGGTTTTAGGTTAGGCTATAGTTTTCGAGCGAGCGCCGCGAGCGAGAGACGCGTAAAGGTGTGTCATAAACCAACGGTTTGGCACATACGGACATTGAAATATTCGCACCAGCCCGAGGAGCCGGAAGTATTTATCCTATTGCCTACCGACACATGTTTACAGTTTATGAATAGTTTCACATAAATAGTACTATTTCCTCATAGTACAGTGCAATGTGATGTCCGAAATGCCTGACAAAATTAGGTACAAGCACGAAATATATGCAAGACAAAATATGGTATATGTATAGCGTGGAAATTGTGACCGTTGCTCGCTCGCTCCGCTCGCTCGTAAAAATCTAGTCCAACCTCACAACCGATCCCACACGTTCGCAAATTTGAAATATGTCGCCTCCATATCGAATAATGGACGGAAGATGGATTGGTTTTAGGTTAGGCTATAGCTTTCGTGCGAGCGCAGCGAACGAGACACGCGTAAGGGTGTGTCACAAACCATCGGTTTGGCACATACGGACATTGATATATTCGCACCAGCCCGAGGAGCCGGAAGTCTTTATCCTATTGCCTTCTGACAAATGTTCACGGTTTGCCAATAGTTTCACATAATTAGTACCGTTTCCTCATAGTACAGTGCAACGTGATGTCCGAAATGGCTGACAAAATTAGGTACAAGCACGAAATATATGCAAGACAATATATGGTATATGTATAGCTTGGAAATTGTGACCGTTGCTCGCTCGCTCCGCTCGCTCGTAAAAATCTAGTCCAACCTCACAACCGATCCCACACGTTCGCAAATTTGAAATATGTCGCCACCATATCGAATAATGAACGGAAGATGGATTGGTTTTAGGTTAGGCTATAGCTTTCGTGCGAGAACGAGAGACGCGAAAAGGTGTGTCACAAACCAACGGTTTGGCACATACGGACATTGAAATATTCGCACCAGCCCGAGGAGCCGGAAGTCTTTATCCTACTGCCTTCTGACAAATGTTAACGGTTTACCAATAGTTTCACATAATTAGTACCGTTTCCTCATAGTACAGTGCAACGTGATGTCCGAAATGGCTGACAAAATTAGGTACAAGCACGAAATATATGCAAGACAATATATGGTATATGTATAGCTTGGAAATTGTGACCGTTGCTCGCTCGCTCCGCTCGCTCGTAAAAATCTAGTCCAACCCCACAACCGATCCGACACGTTCGCAAGTTTGAAATATGTCGCCACCATATCGAATAATGAACGGAAGATGGATTGGTTTTAGGTTAGGCTATAGCTTTCGTGCGAGAACGAGAGACGCGTAAAGGTGTGTCACAAACCAACGGTTTGGCACATACGGACATTGAAATATTCGCACCAGCCCGAGGAGCCGGAAGTCTTTATCCTATTGCCTTCTGACAAATGTTTACGGTTTACCAATTGTTTCACATAATTAGTACCGTTTCCTCATAGTACAGTGCAACGTGATGTCCGAAATGGCTGACAAAATTAGGTACAAGCACGAAATATATGCAAGACAATATATGGTATATGTATAGCTTGGAAATTGTGACCGTTGCTCGCACGCGCCGCTCGCTCGTAAAAATCTAGTCCAACCTCACAACCGATCCCACACGTTCGCAAATTTGAAATATGTCGCCACCATATCGAATAATGAACGGAAGATGGATTGGTTTTAGGTTAGGCTATTGCTTTCGTGCGAGAACGAGAGACGCGAAAAGGTGTGTCACAAACCAACGGTTTGGCACATACGGACATTGAAATATTCGCACCAGCCCGAGGAGCCGGAAGTCTTTATCCTATTGCCTTCTGACAAATGTTTACGGTATACCAATAGTTTCACATAATTAGTACCGTTTCCTCATAGTACAGTGCAACGTGATGTCCGAAATGGCTGACAAAATTAGGTACAAGCACGAAATATATGCAAGACAATATATGGTATATGTATAGCTTGGAAATTGTAACCGTTGCTCGCTCGCTCCGCTCGCTCGTAAAAATCTAGTCCAACCCCACAACCGATCCGACATGTTCGCAAGTTTGAAATATGTCGCCACCATATCGAATAATGAACGGAAGATGGATTGGTTTTCGGTTAGGCTATAGCTTTCGTGCGAGAACGAGAGACGCGTAAAGGTGTGTCACAAACCAACGGTTTGGCACATACGGACATTGAAATATTCGCACCAGCCCGAGGAGCCGGAAGTCTTTATCCTATTGCCTTCTGACAAATGTTTACGGTTTACCAATAGTTTCACATAATTAGTACCGTTTCCTCATAGTACAGTGCAACGTGATGTCCGAAATGGCTGACAAAATTAGGTACAAGCACGAAATATATGCAAGACAATATATGGTATATGTATAGCTTGGAAATTGTGACCGTTGCTCGCTCGCTCCGCTCGCTCGTAAAAATCTAGTCCAACATCACAACCGATCCGACACATTCGCAAATTTGAAATATGTCGCCATCATATCGAATAATGAACGCAAGATGGATTGGTTTTAGGTTAGGCTATAGTTTTCGAGCGAGCGCAGCGAGCGAGAGACGCGTGTAGGTGTGTCATAAACCAACGGTTTGGCACATACGGACATTGAAATATTCGCACCAGCCCGAGGAGCCGGAAGTATTTATCCTATTGCCTACCGACACATGTTTACAGTTTATGAATAGTTTCACATAAATAGTACTATTTCCTCATAGTACAGTGCAATGTGATGTCCGAAATGGCTGACAAAATTAGGTACAAGCACGAAATATATGCAAGACAATATATGGTATATGTATAGCTTGGAAATTGTGACCGTTGCTCGCTCGCTCCGCTCGCTCGTAAAAATCTAGTCCAACCTCACAACCGATCCGACACGTTCGCAAATTGGAAATATGTCGCCATCATATCGAATAATGTACGCAAGATGGATTGGTTTTAGGTTAGGCTATAGTTTTCGAGCGAGCGCCGCGAGCGAGAGACGCGTAAAGGTGTGTCATAAACCAACGGTTTGGCACATACGGACATTGAAATATTCGCACCAGCCCGAGGAGCCGGAAGTATTTATCCTATTGCCTACCGACACATGTTTACAGTTTATGAATAGTTTCACATAAATAGTACTATTTCCTCATAGTACAGTGCAATGTGATGTCCGAAATGCCTGACAAAATTAGGTACAAGCACGAAATATATGCAAGACAATATATGGTATATGTATAGCTTGGAAATTGTGACCGTTGCTCGCTCGCTCCGCTCGCTCGTAAAAATCTAGTCCAACCTCACAACCGATCCCACACGTTCGCAAATTTGAAATATGTCGCCACCATATCGAATAATGGACGGAAGATGGATTGGTTTTAGGTTAGGCTATAGCTTTCGTGCGAGCGCAGCGAACTAGACACGCGTAAGGGTGTGTCACAAACCATCGGTTTGGCACATACGGACATTGATATATTCGCACCAGCCCGAGGAGCCGGAAGTCTTTATCCTATTGCCTTCTGACAAATTTTCACGGCTTTCCAATAGTTTCACATAATTAGTACCGTTTCCTCATAGTACAGTGCAACGTGATGTCCGAAATGGTTGACAAAATTAGGTACAAGCACGAAATATATGCAAGACAATATATGGTATATGTATAGCTTGGAAATTGTGACCGTTGCTCGCTCGCTCCGCTCGCTCGTAAAAATCTAGTCCAACCTCACAACCGATCCCACACGTTCGCAAATTTGAAATATGTCGCCACCATATCGAATAATGAACGGAAGATGGATTGGTTTTAGGTTAGGCTATAGCTTTCGTGCGAGAACGAGAGACGCGTAAAGGTGTGTCACAAACCAACGGTTTGGCACATACGGACATTGAAATATTCGCACCAGCCCGAGGAGCCGGAAGTCTTTATCCTATTGCCTTCTGACAAATGTTTACGGTTTACCAATAGTTTCACATAATTAGTACCGGTTCCTCATAGTACAGTGCAACGTGATGTCCGAAATGGCTGACAAAATTAGGTACAAGCACGAAATATATGCAAGACAATATATGGTATATGTATAGCTTGGAAATTGTGAGCGTTGCTCGCTCGCTCCGCTCGCTCGTAAAAATCTAGTCCAACCTCACAACCGATCCCACACGTTCGCAAATTTGAAATATGTCGCCATCATATCGAATAATGTACGCAAGATGGATTGGTTTTAGGTTAGGCTATAGTTTTCGAGCGAGCGCCGCGAGCGAGAGACGCGTAAAGGTGTGTCATAAACCAACGGTTTGGCACATACGGACATTGAAATATTCGCACCAGCCCGAGGAGCCGGAAGTATTTATCCTATTGCCTACCGACACATGTTTACAGTTTATGAATAGTTTCACATAAATAGTACTATTTCCTCATAGTACAGTGCAATGTGATGTCCGAAATGCCTGACAAAATTAGGTACAAGCACGAAATATATGCAAGACAATATATGGTATATGTATAGCTTGGAAATTGTGACCGTTGCTCGCTCGCTCCGCTCGCTCGTAAAAATCTAGTCCAACCTCACAACCGATCCCACACGTTCGCAAATTTGAAATATGTCGCCACCATATCGAATAATGGACGGAAGATGGATTGGTTTTAGGTTAGGCTATAGCTTTCGTGCGAGCGCAGCGAACTAGACACGCGTAAGGGTGTGTCACAAACCATCGGTTTGGCACATACGGACATTGATATATTCGCACCAGCCCGAGGAGCCGGAAGTCTTTATCCTATTGCCTTCTGACAAATGTTCACGGTTTTCCAATAGTTTCACATAATTAGTACCGTTTCCTCATAGTACAGTGCAACGTGATGTCCGAAATGGCTGACAAAATTAGGTACAAGCACGAAATATATGCAAGACAATATATGGTATATGTATAGCTTGGAAATTGTGACCGTTGCTCGCTCGCTCCGCTCGCTCGTAAAAATCTAGTCCAACATCACAACCGATCCGACACATTCGCAAATTTGAAATATGTCGCCATCATATCGAATAATGAACGCAAGATGGATTGGTTTTAGGTTAGGCTATAGTTTTCGAGCGAGCGCAGCGAGCGAGAGACGCGTGTAGGTGTGTCATAAACCAACGGTTTGGCACATACGGACATTGAAATATTCGCACCAGCCCGAGGAGCCGGAAGTATTTATCCTATTGCCTACCGACACATGTTTACAGTTTATGAATAGTTTCACATAAATAGTACTATTTCCTCATAGTACAGTGCAATGTGATGTCCGAAATGGCTGACAAAATTAGGTACAAGCACGAAATATATGCAAGACAATATATGGTATATGTATAGCTTGGAAATTGTGACCGTTGCTCGCTCGCTCCGCTCGCTCGTAAAAATCTAGTCCAACCTCACAACCGATCCGACACGTTCGCAAATTGGAAATATGTCGCCATCATATCGAATAATGTACGCAAGATGGATTGGTTTTAGGTTAGGCTATAGTTTTCGAGCGAGCGCCGCGAGCGAGAGACGCGTAAAGGTGTGTCATAAACCAACGGTTTGGCACATACGGACATTGAAATATTCGCACCAGCCCGAGGAGCCGGAAGTATTTATCCTATTGCCTACCGACACATGTTTACAGTTTATGAATAGTTTCACATAAATAGTACTATTTCCTCATAGTACAGTGCAATGTGATGTCCGAAATGCCTGACAAAATTAGGTACAAGCACGAAATATATGCAAGACAATATATGGTATATGTATAGCTTGGAAATTGTGACCGTTGCTCGCTCGCTCCGCTCGCTCGTAAAAATCTAGTCCAACCTCACAACCGATCCCACACGTTCGCAAATTTGAAATATGTCGCCACCATATCGAATAATGGACGGAAGATGGATTGGTTTTAGGTTAGGCTATAGCTTTCGTGCGAGCGCAGCGAACTAGACACGCTTAAGGGTGTGTCACAAACCATCGGTTTGGCACATACGGACATTGATATATTCGCACCAGCCCGAGGAGCCGGAAGTCTTTATCCTATTGCCTTCTGACAAATTTTCACGGCTTTCCAATAGTTTCACATAATTAGTACCGTTTCCTCATAGTACAGTGCAACGTGATGTCCGAAATGGTTGACAAAATTAGGTACAAGCACGAAATATATGCAAGACAATATATGGTATATGTATAGCTTGGAAATTGTGACCGTTGCTCGCTCGCTCCGCTCGCTCGTAAAAATCTAGTCCAACCTCACAACCGATCCCACACGTTCGCAAATTTGAAATATGTCGCCACCATATCGAATAATGAACGGAAGATGGATTGGTTTTAGGTTAGGCTATAGCTTTCGTGCGAGAACGAGAGACGCGTAAAGGTGTGTCACAAACCAACGGTTTGGCACATACGGACATTGAAATATTCGCACCAGCCCGAGGAGCCGGAAGTCTTTATCCTATTGCCTTCTGACAAATGTTTACGGTTTACCAATAGTTTCACATAATTAGTACCGGTTCCTCATAGTACAGTGCAACGTGATGTCCGAAATGGCTGACAAAATTAGGTACAAGCACGAAATATATGCAAGACAATATATGGTATATGTATAGCTTGGAAATTGTGAGCGTTGCTCGCTCGCTCCGCTCGCTCGTAAAAATCTAGTCCAACCTCACAACCGATCCCACACGTTCGCAAATTTGAAATATGTCGCCATCATATCGAATAATGTACGCAAGATGGATTGGTTTTAGGTTAGGCTATAGTTTTCGAGCGAGCGCCGCGAGCGAGAGACGCGTAAAGGTGTGTCATAAACCAACGGTTTGGCACATACGGACATTGAAATATTCGCACCAGCCCTAGGAGCCGGAAGTATTTATCCTATTGCCTACCGACACATGTTTACAGTTTATGAATAGTTTCACATAAATAGTACTATTTCCTCATAGTACAGTGCAATGTGATGTCCGAAATGCCTGACAAAATTAGGTACAAGCACGAAATATATGCAAGACAATATATGGTATATGTATAGCTTGGAAATTGTGACCGTTGCTCGCTCGCGCCGCTCGCTCGTAAAAATCTAGTCCAACCTCACAACCGATCCCAGACGTTCGCAAATTTGAAATATGTCGCCACCATATCGAATAATGGACGGAAGATGGATTGGTTTTAGGTTAGGCTATAGCTTTCGTGCGAGCGCAGCGAACTAGACACGCGTAAGGGTGTGTCACAAACCATCGGTTTGGCACATACGGACATTGATATATTCGCACCAGCCCGAGGAGCCGGAAGTCTTTATCCTATTGCCTTCTGACAAATGTTCACGGTTTTCCAATAGTTTCACATAATTAGTACCGTTTCCTCATAGTACAGTGCAACGTGATGTCCGAAATGGCTGACAAAATTAGGTACAAGCACGAAATATATGCAAGACAATATATGGTATATGTATAGCTTGGAAATTGTGACCGTTGCTCGCTCGCTCCGCTCGCTCGTAAAAATCTAGTCCAACCTCACAACCGATCCCACACGTTCGCAAATTTGAAATATGTCGCCACCATATCGAATAATGAACGGAAGATGGATTGGTTTTAGGTTAGGCTATAGCTTTCGTGCGAGAACGAGAGACGCGTAAAGGTGTGTCACAAACCAACGGTTTGGCACATACGGACATTGAAATATTCGCACCAGCCCGAGGAGCCGGAAGTCTTTATCCTATTGCCTTCTGACAAATGTTTACGGTTTACCAATAGTTTCACATAATTAGTACCGGTTCCTCATAGTACAGTGCAACGTGATGTCCGAAATGGCTGACAAAATTAGGTACAAGCACGAAATATATGCAAGACAATATATGGTATATGTATAGCTTGGAAATTGTGACCGTTGCTCGCTCGCTCCGCTCGCTCGTAAAAATCTAGTCCAACCCCACAACCGATCCGACACGTTCGCAAATTTGAAATATGTCGCCACCATATCGAATAATGAACGGAAGATGGATTGGTTTTAGGTTAGGCTATAGCTTTCGTGCGAGAACGAGAGACGCGTAAAGGTGTGTCACAAACCAACGGTTTGGCACATACGGACATTGAAATATTCGCACCAGCCCGAGGAGCCGGAAGTCTTTATCCTATTGCCTTCTGACAAATGTTTACGGTTTTCCATAGTTTCACATAATTAGTACCGTTTCCTCATAGTACAGTGCAACGTGATGTCCGAAATGGCTGACAAAATTAGGTACAAGCACGAAATATATGCAAGACAATATATGGTATATGTATAGCTTGGAAATTGTGACCGTTGCTCGCTCGCTCCGCTCGCTCGTAAAAATCTAGTCCAACCTCACAACCGATCCGACACGTTCGCAAATTTGAAATATGTCGCCATCATATCGAATAATGAACGGAAGATGGATTGGTTTTAGGTTATGCTATAGCTTTCGTGCGAGCGCAGCGAACGAGAGACGCGTAAAGGTGTGTCACAAACCATCGGTTTGGCACATACGGACATTGAAATATTCGCACCAGCCCGCGGAGCCGGAAGTATTTATCCTATTGCCTACCGACACATGTTTACAGTTTATGAATAGTTTCACATAAATAGTACTATTTCCTCATAGTACAGTGCAATGTGATGTCCGAAATGGCTGACAAAATTAGGTACAAGCACGAAATATATGCAAGACAATATATGGTATATGTATAGCTTGGAAATTGTGACCGTTGCTCGCTCGCTCCGCTCGCTCGTAAAAATCTAGTCCAACCTCACAACCGATCCCACACGTTCGCAAATTTGAAATATGTCGCCATCATATCGAATAATGAACGCAAGATGGATTGGTTTTAGGTTAGGCTATAGCTTTCGTGCGAGCGCAGCGAACGAGAGACGCGTAAAGGTGTGTCACAAATCATCGGTTTGGCACATACGGACATTGAAATATTCGCACCAGCCCGCGGAGCCGGAAGTATTTATCCTATTGCCTACCGACACATGTTTACAGTTTATGAATAGTTTCACATAAATAGTACTATTTCCTCATAGTACAGTGCAATGTGATGTCCGAAATGGCTGACAAAATTAGGTACAAGCACGAAATATATGCAAGACAATATATGGTATATGTATAGCTTGGAAATTGTGAGCGTTGCTCGCTCGCTCCGCTCGCTCGTAAAAATCTAGTCCAACCTCACAACCGATCCCACACGTTCGCAAATTTGAAATATGTCGCCATCATATCGAATAATGAACGCAAGATGGATTGGTTTTAGGTTAGGCTATAGTTTTCGAGCGAGCGCAGCGAGCGAGAGACGCGTGTAGGTGTGTCATAAACCAACGGTTTGGCACATACGGACATTGAAATATTCGCACCAGCCCGAGGAGCCGGAAGTATTTATCCTATTGCCTACCGACACATGTTTACAGTTTACGAATAGTTTCACATAAATAGCACTATTTCCTCATAGTACAGTGCAATGTGATGTCCGAAATGGCTGACAAAATTAGGTAATAACACGAAATATATGGAATGCAATATAAGCTATATGTATAGCTTGGTAATTGTGACCGTTGCTCGCTCGCTCCGCTCGCTCGTAAAAATCTAGTCCAACCTCACAACCGATCCGACACGTTCGCAAATTTGAAATATGTCGCCATCATATCGAATAATGTACGCAAGATGGATTGGTTTTAGGTTAGGCTATAGTTTTCGAGCGAGCGCCGCGAGCGAGAGACGCGTAAAGGTGTGTCATAAACCAACGGTTTGGCACATACGGACATTGAAATATTCGCACCAGCCCGAGGAGCCGGAAGTATTTATCCTATTGCCTACCGACACATGTTTACAGTTTATGAATAGTTTCACATAAATAGTACTATTTCCTCATAGTACAGTGCAATGTGATGTCCGAAATGCCTGACAAAATTAGGTACAAGCACGAAATATATGCAAGACAATATATGGTATATGTATAGCGTGGAAATTGTGACCGTTGCTCGCTCGCTCCGCTCGCTCGTAAAAATCTAGTCCAACCTCACAACCGATCCCACACGTTCGCAAATTTGAAATATGTCGCCACCATATCGAATAATGAACGGAAGATGGATTGGTTTTAGGTTAGGCTATAGCTTTCGTGCGAGAACGAGAGACGCGTAAAGGTGTGTCACAAACCAACGGTTTGGCACATACGGACATTGAAATATTCGCACCAGCCCGAGGAGCCTGAAGTCTTTATCCTATTGCCTTCTGACAAATGTTTACGGTTTACCAATAGTTTCACATAATTAGTACCGTTTCCTCATAGTACAGTGCAACGTGATGTCCGAAATGGCTGACAAAATTAGGTACAAGCACGAAATATATGCAAGACGATATATGGTATATGTATAGCTTGGAAATTGTGACCGTTGCTCGCTCGCTCCGCTCGCTCGTAAAAATCTAGTCCAACCTCACAACCGATCCCACACGTTCGCAAATTTGAAATATGTCGCCACCATATCGAATAATGAACGGAAGATGGATTGGTTTTAGGTTAGGCTATAGCTTTCGTGCGAGAACGAGAGACGCGAAAAGGTGTGTCACAAACCAACGGTTTGGCACATACGGACAATGAAATATTCGCACCAGCCCGAGGAGCCGGAAGTCTTTATCCTATTGCCTTCTGACAAATGTTTACGGTTTACCAATAGTTTCACATAATTAGTACCGTTTCCTCATAGTACAGTGCAACGTGATGTCCGAAATGGCTGACAAAATTAGGTACAAGCACGAAATATATGCAAGACAATATATGGTATATGTATAGCTTGGAAATTGTGACCGTTGCTCGCTCGCTCCGCTCGCTCGTAAAAATCTAGTCCAACCCCACAACCGATCCGACACGTTCGCAAGTTTGAAATATGTCGCCACCATATCGAATAATGAACGGAAGATGGATTGGTTTTAGGTTAGGCTATAGCTTTCGTGCGAGAACGAGAGACGCGTAAAGGTGTGTCACAAACCAACGGTTTGGCACATACGGACATTGAAATATTCGCACCAGCCCGAGGAGCCGGAAGTCTTTATCCTATTGCCTTCTGACAAATGTTTACGGTTTACCAATAGTTTCACATAATTAGTACCGTTTCCTCATAGTACAGTGCAACGTGATGTCCGAAATGGCTGACAAAATTAGGTACAAGCACGAAATATATGCAAGACAATATATGGTATATGTATAGCTTGGAAATTGTGACCGTTGCTCGCTCGCTCCGCTCGCTCGTAAAAATCTAGTCCAACATCACAACCGATCCGATACATTCGCAAATTTGAAATATGTCGCCATCATATCGAATAATGAACGCAAGATGGATTGGTTTTAGGTTAGGCTATAGTTTTCGAGCGAGCGCATCGAGCGAGAGACGCGTGTAGGTGTGTCATAAACCAACGGTTTGGCACATACGGACATTGAAATATTCGCACCAGCCCGAGGAGCCGGAAGTATTTATCCTATTGCCTACCGACACATGTTTACAGTTTATGAATAGTTTCACATAAATAGTACTATTTCCTCATAGTACAGTGCAATGTGATGTCCGAAATGGCTGACAAAATTAGGTACAAGCACGAAATATATGCAAGACAATATATGGTATATGTATAGCTTGGAAATTGTGACCGTTGCTCGCTCGCTCCGCTCGCTCGTAAAAATCTAGTCCAACCTCACAACCGATCCGACACGTTCGCAAATTTGAAATATGTCGCTATCATATCGAATAATGTACGCAAGATGGATTGGTTTTAGGTTAGGCTATAGTTTTCGAGCGAGCGCCGCGAGCGAGAGACGCGTAAAGGTGTGTCATAAACCAACGGTTTGGCACATACGGACATTGAAATATTCGCACCAGCCCGAGGAGCCGGAAGTATTTATCCTATTGCCTACCGACACATGTCTACAGTTTATGAATAGTTTCACATAAATAGTACTATTTCCTCATAGTACAGTGCAATGTGATGTCCGAAATGCCTGACAAAATTAGGTACAAGCACGAAATATATGCAAGACAATATATGGTATATGTATAGCTTGGAAATTGTGACCGTTGCTCGCTCGCTCCGCTCGCTCGTAAAAATCTAGTCCAACCTCACAACCGATCCCACACGTTCGCAAATTTGAAATATGTCGCCACCATATCGAATAATGGACGGAAGATGGATTGGTTTTAGGTTAGGCTATAGCTTTCGTGCGAGCGCAGCGAACTAGACACGCGTAAGGGTGTGTCACAAACCATCGGTTTGGCACATACGGACATTGATATATTCGCACCAGCCCGAGGAGCCGGAAGTCTTTATCCTATTGCCTTCTGACAAATTTTCACGGTTTTCCAATAGTTTCACATAATTAGTACCGTTTCCTCATAGTACAGTGCAACGTGATGTCCGAAATGGCTGACAAAATTAGGTACAAGCACGAAATATATGCAAGACAATATATGGTATATGTATAGCTTGGAAATTGTGACCGTTGCTCGCTCGCTCCGCTCGCTCGTAAAAATCTAGTCCAACCTCACAACCGATCCCACACGTTCGCAAATTTGAAATATGTCGCCACCATATCGAATAATGAACGGAAGATGGATTGGTTTTAGGTTAGGCTATAGCTTTCATGCGAGAACGAGAGACGCGAAAAGGTGTGTCACAAACCAACGGTTTGGCACATACGGACATTGAAATATTCGCACCAGCCCGAGGAGCTGGAAGTCTTTATCCTATTGCCTTCTGACAAATGTTTACGGTTTACCAATAGTTTCACATAATTAGTACCGTTTCCTCATAGTACAGTGCAACGTGATGTCCGAAATAGCTGACAAAATTAGGTACAAGCACGAAATATATGCAAGACAATATATGGTATATGTATAGCTTGGAAATTGTGACCGTTGCTCGCTCGCTCCGCTCGCTCGTAAAAATCT
This sequence comes from Bombus affinis, assembly GCF_024516045.1. Classification (NCBI taxonomy): domain Eukaryota; kingdom Metazoa; phylum Arthropoda; class Insecta; order Hymenoptera; family Apidae; genus Bombus; species Bombus affinis. The sequence goes on along the minus strand of NW_026108883.1, from coordinate 241,392 downwards.
CGTCCAACCTCACAACCGATCCGACACGTTCCCAAATTTGAAATATGTCGCCACCATATCGAATAATGAACGGAAGATGGATTGGTTTTAGGTTATGCTATAGCTTTCGTGCGAGCGCAGCGAACGAGAGACGCGTAAAGGTGTGTCACAAACCATCGGTTTGGCACATACGGACATTGAAATATTCGCACCAGCCCGCGGAGCCGGAAGTATTTATCCTATTGCCTACCGACACATGTTTACAGTTTATGAATAGTTTCACATAAATAGTACTATTTCCTCATAGTACAGTGCAATGTGATGTCCGAAATGGCTGACAAAATTAGGTACAAGCACGAAATATATGCAAGACAATATATGGTATATGTATAGCTTGGAAATTGTGAGCGTTGCTCGCTCGCTCCGCTCGCTCGTAAAAATCTAGTCCAACCTCACAACCGATCCCACACGTTCGCAAATTTGAAATATGTCGCCATCATATCGAATAATGAACGCAAGATGGATTGGTTTTAGGTTAGGCTATAGTTTTCGAGCGAGCGCAGCGAGCGAGAGACGCGTGTAGGTGTGTCATAAACCAACGGTTTGGCACATACGGACATTGAAATATTCGCACCAGCCCGAGGAGCCGGAAGTATTTATCCTATTGCCTACCGACACATGTTTACAGTTTACGAATAGTTTCACATAATTAGTACCGTTTCCTGATAGTACAGTGCAACGTGATGTCCGAAATGGCTGACAAAATTAGGTACAAGCACGAAATATATGCAAGACAATATATGGTATATGTATAGCTTGGAAATTGTGATCGTTGCTCGCTCGCTCCGCTCGCTCGTAAAAATCTAGCACAACCTCACAACCGATCCCACACGTTCGCAAATTTGAAATATGTCGCCATCATATCGAATAATGTACGCAAGATGGATTGGTTTTAGGTTAGGCTATAGTTTTCGAGCGAGCGCAGCGAGCGAGAGACGCGTATAGGTGTGTCATAAACCAACGGTTTGGCACATACGGACATTGAAATATTCGCACCAGCCCGAGGAGCCGGAAGTATTTATCCTATTGCCTACCGACACATGTTTACAGTTTACGAATAGTTTCACATAATTAGTACCGTTTCCTCATAGTACAGTGCAATGTGATGTCCGAAATGGCAGACAAAATTAGGTAATAACACGACATATATGCAAGGCAATATAAGGTGTATGTATAGGTTGGAAATTGTGATCGTTGCTCGCTCGCTCCGCTCGCTCGAAAAAATCTAGTCCAACCTCACAACCGATCCGACATGTTCGCAAATTTGAAATATGTCGCCACCATATCGAATAATGAACGCAAGATGGATTGGTTTTAGGTTAGGCTATAGTTTTCGAGCGAGCGCAGCGAGCGAGAGACGCGTATAGGTGTGTCATAAACCAACGGTTTGGCACATACGGACATTGAAATATTCGCACCAGCCCGAGGAGCCGGAAGTATTTATCCTATTGCCTACCGACACATGTTTACAGTTTATGAATAGTTTCACATAAATAGTACTATTTCCTCATAGTACAGTGCAATGTGATGTCCGAAATGGCTGACAAAATTAGGTAATAACACGAAATATATGGAAGGCAATATAAGGTATATGTATAGCTTGAAAATTGTGACCGTTGCTCGCTCGCTCCGCTCGCTCGTAAAAATCTCGTCCAACCTCACTACCGATCCGACACGTTCCCAAATTTGAAATATGTTGCCACCATATCGAATAATGAACGGAAGATGGATTGGTTTTAGGTTAGGCTATAGCTTTCGTGCGAGCGCAGCGAGCGAGAGACGCGTAAATGTGTGTCACAAACCAACGGTTTGGCACATACGGATATTGAAATATTCGCACCAGCCCGAGGGGCCGGAAGTCTTCATCCTATTGCCTTCTGACAAATGTTTACGGTTTACCAACAGTTTCACATAATTAGTACCGTTTCCTCATAGTACAGAGCAATGTGATGTCCGAAATGGCAGACAAAATTAGGTAATAACACGACATATATGCAAGGCAATATAAGGTGTATGTATAGGTTGGAAATTGTGATCGTTGCTCGCTCGCTCCGCTCGCTCGAAAAAATCTAGTCCAACCTCACTACCGATCCGACACGTTCCCAAATTTGAAATATGTTGCCACCATATCGAATAATGAACGGAAGATGGATTGGTTTTAGGTTAGGCTATAGCTTTCGTGCGAGCGCAGCGAGCGAGAGACGCGTAAATGTGTGTCACAAACCAACGGTTTGCCACATACGGACATTGAAATATTCGCACCAGCCCCAGGAGCCGAAAGTGTTTTTCCTATTGCCTTCTGACAAATGTTTACGGTTTACCAATAGTTTCACATAATTAGTACCGTTTCCTCATAGTACAGTGCAACGTGATGTCCGAAATGGCTGACAAAATTAGGTACAAGCACGAAATATATGCAAGACAATATATGGTATATGTATAGCTTGGAAATTGTGACCGTTGCTCGCTCGCTCCGCTCGCTCGTAAAAATCTAGTCCAACCCCACAACCGATCTGACACGTTCGCAAATTTGAAATATGTCGCCACCATATCGAATAATGAACGCAAGATGGATTGGTTTTAGGTTAGGCTATAGTTTTCGAGCGAGCGCAGCGAGCGAGAGACGCGTATAGGTGTGTCATAAACCAACGGTTTGGCACATACGGACATTGAAATATTCGCACCAGCCCGAGGAGCCGGAAGTATTTATCCTATTGCCTACCGACACATGTTTACAGTTTATGAATAGTTTCACATAAATAGTACTATTTCCTCATAGTACAGTGCAATGTGATGTCCGAAATGGCTGACAAAATTAGGTAATAACACGAAATATATGGAAGGCAATATAAGGTATATGTATAGCTTGAAAATTGTGACCGTTGCTCGCTCGCTCCGCTCGCTCGTAAAAATCACGTCCAACCTCACTACCGATCCGACACGTTCCCAAATTTGAAATATGTTGCCACCATATCGAATAATGAACGGAAGATGGATTGGTTTTAGGTTAGGCTATAGCTTTCGTGCGAGCGCAGCGAGCGAGAGACGCGTAAATGTGTGTCACAAACCAACGGTTTGGCACATACGGATATTGAAATATTCGCACCAGCCCGAGGGGCCGGAAGTCTTCATCCTATTGCCTTCTGACAAATGTTTACGGTTTACCAACAGTTTCACATAAATAGTACTATTTCCTCATAGTACAGAGCAATGTGATGTCCGAAATGGCAGACAAAATTAGGTAATAACACGACATATATGCAAGGCAATATAAGGTGTATGTATAGGTTGGAAATTGTGATCGTTGCTCGCTCGCTCCGCTCGCTCGAAAAAATCTAGTCCAACCTCACAACCGATCCGACATGTTCGCAAATTTGAAATATGTCGCCACCATATCGAATAATGAACGGAAGATGGATTGGTTTTAGGTTAGGCTATAGCTTTCGTGCGAGCGCAGCGAACGAGAGACGCGTAAAGGTGTGTCACAAACCAACGGTTTGGCACATACGGACATTGAAATATTCGCACCAGCCCGAGGAGCCGGAAGTCTTTATCCTATTGCCTACCGACACATGTTTACGGTTTACCAATAGTTTCACATAATTAGTACTATTTCCTCATAGTACAGTGCAATATGATGTCCGAAATGGCTGACAAAATTAGGTAATAACACGAAATATATGGAAGGCAATATAAGGTATATGTATAGCTTGAAAATTGTGACCGTTGCTCGCTCGCTCCGCTCGCTCGTAAAAATCACGTCCAACCTCACTACCGATCCGACACGATCCCAAATTTGAAATATGTTGCCACCATATCGAATAATGAACGGAAGATGGATTGGTTTTAGGTTAGGCTATAGCTTTCGTGCGAGCGCAGCGAGCGAGAGACGCGTAAATGTGTGTCACAAACCAACGGTTTGGCACATACGGATATTGAAATATTCGCACCAGCCCGAGGGGCCGGAAGTCTTCATCCTATTGCCTTCTGACAAATGTTTACGGTTTACCAACAGTTTCACATAAATAGTACTATTTCCTCATAGTACAGAGCAATGTGATGTCCGAAATGGCAGACAAAATTAGGTAATAACACGACATATATGCAAGGCAATATAAGGTGTATGTATAGGTTGGAAATTGTGATCGTTGCTCGCTCGCTCCGCTCGCTCGAAAAAATCTAGTCCAACCTCACAACCGATCCGACATGTTCGCAAATTTGAAATATGTCGCCACCATATCGAATAATGAACGGAAGATGGATTGGTTTTAGGTTAGGCTATAGCTTTCGTGCGAGCGCAGCGAACGAGAGACGCGTAAAGGTGTGTCACAAACCAACGGTTTGGCACATACGGACATTGAAATATTCGCACCAGCCCGAGGAGCCGGAAGTCTTTATCCTATTGCCTACCGACACATGTTTACGGTTTACCAATAGTTTCACATAATTAGTACTATTTCCTCATAGTACAGTGCAATGTGATGTCCGAAATGGCTGACAAAATTAGGTAATAACACGAAATATATGGAAGGCAATATAAGGTATATGTATAGCTTGGAAATTGTGACCGTTGCTCGCTCGCTCCGCTCGCTCGTAAAAATCTCGTCCAACCTCACTACCGATCCGACACGTTCCCAAATTTGAAATATGTTGCCACCATATCGAATAATGAACGGAAGATGGATTGGTTTTAGGTTAGGCTATAGCTTTCGTGCGAGCGCAGCGAGCGAGAGACGCGTAAATGTGTGTCACAAACCAACGGTTTGGCACATACGGACATTGAAATATTCGCACCAGCCCCAGGAGCCGAAAGTGTTTTTCCTATTGCCTTCTGACAAATGTTTACGGTTTACCAATAGTTTCACATAATTAGTACCGTTTCCTCATAGTACAGTGCAACGTGATGTCCGAAATGGCTGACAAAATTAGGTACAAGCACGAAATATATGCAAGACAATATATGGTATATGTATAGCTTGGAAATTGTGACCGTTGCTCGCTCGCTCCGCTCGCTCGTAAAAATCTAGTCCAACCCCACAACCGATCCGACACGTTCGCAAATTTGAAATATGTCGCCACCATATCGAATAATGAACGCAAGATGGATTGGTTTTAGGTTAGGCTATAGTTTTCGAGCGAGCGCAGCGAGCGAGAGACGCGTATAGGTGTGTCATAAACCAACGGTTTGGCACATACGGACATTGAAATATTCGCACCAGCCCGAGGAGCCGGAAGTATTTATCCTATTGCCTACCGACACATGTTTACAGTTTATGAATAGTTTCACATAAATAGTACTATTTCCTCATAGTACAGTGCAATGTGATGTCCGAAATGGCTGACAAAATTAGGTAATAACACGAAATATATGGAAGGCAATATAAGGTATATGTATAGCTTGAAAATTGTGACCGTTGCTCGCTCGCTCCGCTCGCTCGTAAAAATCTCGTCCAACCTCACTACCGATCCGACACGTTCCCAAATTTGAAATATGTTGCCACCATATCGAATAATGAACGGAAGATGGATTGGTTTTAGGTTAGGCTATAGCTTTCGTGCGAGCGCAGCGAGCGAGAGACGCGTAAATGTGTGTCACAAACCAACGGTTTGGCACATACGGATATTGAAATATTCGCACCAGCCCGAGGGGCCGGAAGTCTTCATCCTATTGCCTTCTGACAAATGTTTACGGTTTACCAACAGTTTCACATAATTAGTACCGTTTCCTCATAGTACAGAGCAATGTGATGTCCGAAATGGCAGACAAAATTAGGTAATAACACGACATATATGCAAGGCAATATAAGGTGTATGTATAGGTTGGAAATTGTGATCGTTGCTCGCTCGCTCCGCTCGCTCGAAAAAATCTAGTCCAACCTCACAACCGATCCGACATGTTCGCAAATTTGAAATATGTCGCCACCATATCGAATAATGAACGGAAGATGGATTGGTTTTAGGTTAGGCTATAGCTTTCGTGCGAGCGCAGCGAACGAGAGACGCGTAAAGGTGTGTCACAAACCAACGGTTTGGCACATACGGACATTGAAATATTCGCACCAGCCCGAGGAGCCGGAAGTCTTTATCCTATTGCCTTCTGACAAATGTTTACGGTTTAACAATAGATTCACATAATTAGTACCGTTTTCTCATAGTACAGTGCAACGTTATGTCCGAAATGGCTGACAAAATTAGGTACAAGCACGAAATATATGCAAGACAATATATGGTATATGTATAGCTTGGAAATTGTGACCGTTGCTCGCTCGCTCCGCTCGCTCGTAAGAATCTAGTCCAACCCCACAACCGATCCGACACGTTCGCAAATTTGAAATATGTCGCCATCATATCGAAGAATGACGGAAGATGGATTGGTTTTAGGTTAGGCTATAGTTTTCGAGCGAGCGCAGCGAGCGAGCGACGCGTAAATGTGTGTCTCAAACCAACGGTTTGGCACATACGGACATTGAAATATTCGCACCAGCCCGAGGAGCCGGAAGTATTTATCCTATTGCCTACCGACACATGTTTACAGTTTATGAATAGTTTCACATAAGTAGTACTAATTCCACATAGTACAGTGCAATGTGATGTCCGAAATGGCAGACAAAATTAGGTAATAACACGACATATATGCAAGGCAATATAAGGTGTATGTATAGGTTGGAAATTGTGATCGTTGCTCGCTCGCTCCGCTCGCTCGAAAAAATCTAGTCCAACCTCACAACCGATCCGACATGTTCGCAAATTTGAAATATGTCGCCACCATATCGAATAATGAACGCAAGATGGATTGGTTTTAGGTTAGGCTATAGCTTTCGTGCGAGCGCAGCGAACGAGAGACGCGTAAAGGTGTGTCACAAACCAACGGTTTGGCACATACGGACATTGAAATATTCGCACCAGCCCGAGGAGCCGGAAGTATTTATCCTATTGCCTTCTGACAAATGTTTACGGTTTAACAATAGATTCACATAATTAGTACCGTTTTCTCATAGTACAGTGCAACGTTATGTCCGAAATGGCTGACAAATTTAGGTACAAGCACGAAATATATGCAAGGCAATATAAGGTATATGTATAGCTTGGAAATTGTGACCGTTGCTCGCTCGCTCCGCTCGCTCGTAAAAATCTCGTCCAACCTCACAACCGATCCGACACGTTCCCAAATTTGAAATATGTCGCCACCATATCGAATAATGAACGGAAGATGGATTGGTTTTAGGTTAGGCTATAGCTTTCGTGCGAGCGCAGCGAGCGAGAGACGCGTAAATGTGTGTCACAAACCAACGGCTTGGCACATACGGACATTGAAATATTCGCACCAGCCCGAGGAGCCGAAAGTCTTTATCCTATTGCCTTCAGACAAATGTTTACGGTTTACCAACAGTTTCACATAATTAGTACCGTTTCCTCATAGTACAGTGCAATGTGATGTCCGAAATGGCAGACAAAATTAGGTAATAACACGACATATATGCAAGGCAATATAAGGTGTATGTATAGGTTGGAAATTGTGATCGTTGCTCGCTCGCTCCGCTCGCTCGAAAAAATCTAGTCCAACCTCACAACCGATCCGACATGTTCGCAAATTTGAAATATGTCGCCACCATATCGAATAATGAACGCAAGATGGATTGGTTTTAGGTTAGGCTATAGTTTTCGAGCGAGCGCAGCGAGCGAGAGACGCGTATAGGTGTGTCATAAACCAACGGTTTGGCACATACGGACATTGAAATATTCGCACCAGCCCGAGGAGCCGGAAGTATTTATCCTATTGCCTACCGACACATGTTTACAGTTTATGAATAGTTTCACATAAATAGTACTATTTCCTCATAGTACAGTGCAATGTGATGTCCGAAATGGCTGACAAAGTTAGGTAATAACACGAAATATATGGAAGGCAATATAAGGTATATGTATAGCTTGAAAATTGTGACCGTTGCTCGCTCGCTCCGCTCGCTCGTAAAAATCTCGTCCAACCTCACTACCGATCCGACACGTTCCCAAATTTGAAATATGTTGCCACCATATCGAATAATGAACGGAAGATGGATTGGTTTTAGGTTAGGCTATAGCTTTCGTGCGAGCGCAGCGAGCGAGAGACGCGTAAATGTGTGTCACAAACCAACGGTTTGGCACATACGGATATTGAAATATTCGCACCAGCCCGAGGGGCCGGAAGTCTTCATCCTATTGCCTTCTGACAAATGTTTACGGTTTACCAACAGTTTCACATAATTAGTACCGTTTCCTCATAGTACAGAGCAATGTGATGTCCGAAATGGCAGACAAAATTAGGTAATAACACGACATATATGCAAGGCAATATAAGGTGTATGTATAGGTTGGAAATTGTGATCGTTGCTCGCTCGCTCCGCTCGGTCGAAAAAATCTAGTCCAACCTCACAACCGATCCGACATGTTCGCAAATTTGAAATATGTCGCCACCATATCGAATAACGAACGGAAGATGGATTGGTTTTAGGTTAGGCTATAGCTTTCGTGCGAGCGCAGCGAACGAGAGACGCGTAAAGGTGTGTCACAAACCAACGGTTTGGCACATACGGACATTGAAATATTCGCACCAGCCCGAGGAGCCGGAAGTCTTTATCCTATTGCCTACCGACACATGTTTACAGTTTATGAATAGTTTCACATAAATAGTACTATTTCCTCATAGTACAGTGCAACGTTATGTCCGAAATGGCTGACAAAATTAGGTACAAGCACGAAATATATGCAAGACAATATATGGTATATGTATAGCTTGGAAATTGTGACCGTTGCTCGCTCGCTCCGCTCGCTCGTAAAAATCTAGTCCAACCCCACAACCGATCCGACACGTTCGCAAATTTGAAATATGTCGCCATCATATCGAAGAATGACGGAAGATGGATTGGTTTTAGGTTAGGCTATAGTTTTCGAGCGAGCGCAGCGAGCGAGCGACGCGTAAATGTGTGTCTCAAACCAACGGTTTGGCACATACGGACATTGAACTATTCGCACCAGCCCGAGGAGCCGGAAGTATTTACACTATTGCCTACCGACACATGTTTACAGTTTATGAATAGTTTCACATAAATAGTACTATTTCCACATAGTACAGTGCAATGTGATGTCCGAAATGGCTGACAAAATTAGGTACTAACACGAAATATATGCAAGGCAATATAAGGTATATGTATAGCTTGGAAATTATGACCGTTGCTCGCTCGCTCCGCTCGCTCGTAAAAATCTCGTCCAACCTCACAACCGATCCGACACGTTCCCAAATTTGAAATATGTCGCCACCATATCGAATAATGAACGGAAGATGGATTGGTTTTAGGTTAGGCTATAGCTTTCGTGCGAGCGCAGCGAGCGAGAGACGCGTAAATGTGTGTCACAAACCAACGGTTTGGCACATACGGACATTGAAATATTCGCACCAGCCCGAGGAGCCGAAAGTCTTTATCCTATTGCCTTCAGACAAATGTTTACGGTTTACCAACAGTTTCACATAATTAGTACCGTTTCCTCATAGTACAGTGCAATGTGATGTCCGAAATGGCAGACAAAATTAGGTAATAACACGACATATATGCAAGGCAATATAAGGTGTATGTATAGGTTGGAAATTGTGATCGTTGCTCGCTCGCTCCGCTCGCTCGAAAAAATCTAGTCCAACCTCACAACCGATCCGACATGTTCGCAAATTTGAAATATGTCGCCACCATATCGAATAATGAACGCAAGATGGATTGGTTTTAGGTTAGGCTATAGTTTTCGAGCGAGCGCAGCGAGCGAGAGACGCGTATAGGTGTGTCATAAACCAACGGTTTGGCACATACGGACATTGAAATATTCGCACCAGCCCGAGGAGCCGGAAGTATTTATCCTATTGCCTACCGACACATGTTTACAGTTTATGAATAGCTTCACATAAATAGTACTATTTCCTCATAGTACAGTGCAATGTGATGTCCGAAATGGCTGACAAAATTAGGTAATAACACGAAATATATGGAAGGCAATATAAGGTATATGTATAGCTTGAAAATTGTGACCGTTGCTCGCTCGCTCCGCTCGCTCGTAAAAATCACGTCCAACCTCACTACCGATCCGACACGTTCCCAAATTTGAAATATGTTGCCACCATATCGAATAATGAACGGAAGATGGATTGGTTTTAGGTTAGGCTATAGCTTTCGTGCGAGCGCAGCGAGCGAGAGACGCGTAAATGTGTGTCACAAACCAACGGTTTGGCACATACGGATATTGAAATATTCGCACCAGCCCGAGGGGCCGGAAGTCTTCATCCTATTGCCTTCTGACAAATGTTTACGGTTTACCAACAGTTTCACATAAATAGTACTATTTCCTCATAGTACAGTGCAACGTTATGTCCGAAATGGCTGACAAAATTAGGTACAAGCACGAAATATATGCAAGACAATATATGGTATATGTATAGCTTGGAAATTGTGACCGTTGCTCGCTCGCTCCGCTCGCTCGAAAAAATCTAGTCCAACCCCACAACCGATCCGACACGTTCGCAAATTTGAAATATGTCGCCATCATATCGAAGAATGACGGAAGATGGATTGGTTTTAGGTTAGGCTATAGTTTTCGAGCGAGCGCAGCGAGCGAGCGACGCGTAAATGTGTGTCTCAAACCAACGGTTTGGCACATACGGACATTGAACTATTCGCACCAGCCCGAGGAGCCGGAAGTATTTACACTATTGCCTACCGACACATGTTTACAGTTTATGAATAGTTTCACATAAATAGTACTATTTCCACATAGTACAGTGCAATGTGATGTCCGAAATGGCAGACAAAATTAGGTAATAACACGAAATATATGGAAGGCAATATAAGGTATATGTATAGCTTGGAAATTGTGACCGTTGCTCGCTCGCTCCGCTCGCTCGTAAAAATGTAGTCCAACCTCACAACCGATCCGACATGTTCGCAAATTTGAAATATGTCGCCACCATATCGAATAATGAACGCAAGATGGATTGGTTTTAGGTTAGGCTATAGTTTTCGAGCGAGCGCAGCGAGCGCGAGACGCGTATAGGTGTGTCATAAACCAACGGTTTGGCACATACGGACATTGAAATATTCGCACCAGCCCGAGGAGCCGGAAGTATTTATCCTATTGCCTTCTGACAAATGTTTACGGTTTACCAATAGTTTCACATAATTAGTACTATTTCCTCATAGTACAGTGCAATGTGATGTCCGAAATGGCTGACAAAATTAGGTACAAGCACGAAATATATGCAAGACAATATATGGTATATGTATAGCTTGAAAATTGTGACCGTTGCTCGCTCGCTCCGCTCGCTCGTAAAAATCTAGTCCAACCCCACAACCGATCCGACACGTTCGCAAATTTGAAATATGTCGCCATCGTATCGAAGAATGACGGAAGATGGAATGGTTTTAGGTTAGGCTATAGTTTTCGAGCGAGCGCAGCGAGCGAGCGACGCGTAAATGTGTGTCTCAAACCAACGGTTTGGCACATATGGACATTGAAATATTCGCACCAGCCCGAGGAGCCGGAAGTATTTATCCTATTGCCTACCGGCACATGTTTACAGTTTATGAATAGTTTCACATAAATAGTACTATTTCCACATAGTACAGTGCAATGTGATGTCCGAAATGGCTGACAAAATTAGGTACTAACACGAAATATATGCAAGGCAATATATGGTATATGTATAGCTTGGAAATTGTGACCGTTGCTCGCTCGGTCCGCTCGCTCGTAAAAATCTAGTCCAACCCCACAACCGATCCGACACGTTCGCAAATTTGAAATATGTCGCCATCATATCGAATAATGAACGCAAGATGGATTGGTTTTAGGTTAGGCTATAGTTTTCGAGCGAGCGCAGCGAGCGAGAGACGCGTATAGGTGTGTCATAAACCAACGGTTTGGCACATACGGACATTGAAATATTCGCACCAGCCCGAGGAGCCGGAAGTATTTATCCTATTGCCCACCGACACATGTTTACAGTTTATGAATAGTTTCACATAAATAGTACTATTTCCACATTGTACAGTGCAATGTGATGTCCGAAATGGCTGACAAAATTAGGTACAAGCACGAAATATATGCAAGACAATATATGGTATATGTATAGCTTGGAAAATGTGACCGTTGCTCGCTCGCTCCGCTCGCTCGTAAAAATCTAGTCCAACCCCACAACCGATCCGACACGTTCGCAAATTTGAAATATGTCGCCATCGTATCGAAGAATGACGGAAGATGGAATGGTTTTAGGTTAGGCTATAGTTTTCGAGCGAGCGCAGCGAGCGAGCGACGCGTAAATGTGTGTCTCAAACCAACGGTTTGGCACATATGGACATTGAAATATTCGCACCAGCCCGAGGAGCCGGAAGTATTTATCCTATTGCCTACCGGCACATGTTTACAGTTTATGAATAGTTTCACATAAATAGTACTATTTCCACATAGTACAGTGCAATGTGATGTCCGAAATGGCTGACAAAATTAGGTACTAACACGAAATATATGCAAGGCAATATAAGGTATATGTATAGCTTGGAAATTGTGACCGTTGCTCGCTCGCTCCGCTCGCTCGTAAAAATCTCGTCCAACCTCACAACCGACCCGACACGTTCCCAAATTTGAAATATGTCGCCACCATATCGAATAATGAACGGAAGATGGATTGGTTTTTGGTTAGGCTATAGCTTTCGTGCGAGCGCAGCGAGCGAGCGACGCGTAAATGTGTGCCTCAAACCAACGGTTTGGCACATATGGACATTGAAATATTCGCACCAGCCCGAGGAGCCGGAAGTATTTATCCTATTGCCTACCGGCACATGTTTACAGTTTATGAATAGTTTCACATAAATAGTACTATTTCCACATAGTACAGTGCAATGTGATGTCCGAAATGGCTGACAAAATTAGGTACTAACACGAAATATATGCAAGGCAATATATGGTATATGTATAGCTTGGAAATTGTGACCGTTGCTCGCTCGGTCCGCTCGCTCGTAAAAATCTAGTCCAACCCCACAACCGATCCGACACGTTCGCAAATTTGAAATATGTCGCCATCATATCGAATAATGAACGCAAGATGGATTGGTTTTAGGTTAGGCTATAGTTTTCGAGCGAGCGCAGCGAGCGAGAGACGCGTATAGGTGTGTCATAAACCAACGGTTTGGCACATACGGACATTGAAATATTCGCACCAGCCCGAGGAGCCGGAAGTATTTATCCTATTGCCCACCGACACATGTTTACAGTTTATGAATAGTTTCACATAAATAGTACTATTTCCACATTGTACAGTGCAATGTGATGTCCGAAATGGCTGACAAAATTAGGTACTAACACGAAATATATGCAAGGCAATATAAGGTATATGTATAGCTCGGAAATTGTGACCGTTGCTCGCTCGCTCCGCTCGCTCGTAAAAATCTCGTCCAACCTCACAACCGATCCGACACGTTCCCAAATTTGAAATATGTCGCCACCATATCGAATAATGAACGGAAGATGGATTGGTTTTAGGTTATACTATAGCTTTCGTGCGAGCGCAGCGAACGAGAGACGCGTAAAGGTGTGTCACAAACCAACGGTTTGGCACATACGGACATTGAAATATTCGCACCAGCCCGAGGAGCCGGAAGTCTTTATCCTATTGCCTTCTGACAAATGTTTACGGTTTACCAATAGTTTCACATAATTAGTACCGTTTCCTCATAGTACAGTGCAACGTGATGTCCGAAATGGCTGACAAAATTAGGTACAAGCACGACATATATGCAAGACAATATATGGTATATGTATAGCTTGGAAATTGTGACCGTTGCTCGCTCGCTCCGCTCGCTCGTAAAAATCTCGTCCAACCTCACAACCGATCCGACACGTTCCCAAATTTGAAATATGTCGCCACCATATCGAATAATGAACGGAAGATGGATTGGTTTTAGGTTATACTATAGCTTTCGTGCGAGCGCAGCGAACGAGAGACGCGTAAAGGTGTGTCACAAACCAACGGTTTGGCACATACGGACATTGAAATATTCGCACCAGCCCGAGGAGCCGGAAGTCTTTATCCTATTGCCTTCTGACAAATGTTTACGGTTTACCAATAGTTTCACATAATTAGTACTATTTCCTCATAGTACAGTGCAATGTGATGTCCGAAATGGCTGACAAAATTAGGTAATAACACGAAATATATGGAAGGCAATATAAGGTATATGTATAGCTTGGAAATTGTGACCGTTGCTCGCTCGCTCCGCTCGCTCGTAAAAATCTCGTCCAACCTCACTACCGATCCGACACGTTCCCAAATTTGAAATATGTGGCCACCATATCGAATAATGAACGGAAGATGGATTGGTTTTAGGTTAGGCTATAGCTTTCGTGCGAGGGCAGCGAGCGAGAGACGCGTAAATGTGTGTCACAAACCAACGGTTTGGCACATACGGATATTGAAATATTCGCACCAGCCCGAGGGGCCGGAAGTCTTCATCCTATTGCCTTCTGACAAATGTTTACGGTTTACCAACAGTTTCACATAATTAGTACCGTTTCCTCATAGTACAGAGCAATGTGATGTCCGAAATGGCAGACAAAATTAGGTAATAACACGACATATATGCAAGGCAATATAAGGTGTATGTATAGGTTGGAAATTGTGATCCTTGCTCGCTCGCTCCGCTCGCTCGAAAAAATCTAGTCCAACCTCACTACCGATCCGACACGTTCCCAAATTTGAAATATGTTGCCACCATATCGAATAATGAACGGAAGATGGATTGGTTTTTGGTTAGGCTATAGCTTTCGTGCGAGCGCAGCGAGCGAGCGACGCGTAAATGTGTGTCTCAAACCAACGGTTTGGCACATATGGACATTGAAATATTCGCACCAGCCCGAGGAGCCGGAAGTATTTATCCTATTGCCTACCGGCACATGTTTACAGTTTATGAATAGTTTCACATAAATAGTACTATTTCCACATAGTACAGTGCAATGTGATGTCCGAAATGGCTGACAAAATTAGGTACTAACACGAAATATATGCAAGGCAATATATGGTATATGTATAGCTTGGAAATTGTGACCGTTGCTCGCTCGGTCCGCTCGCTCGTAAAAATCTAGTCCAACCCCACAACCGATCCGACACGTTCGCAAATTTGAAATATGTCGCCATCATATCGAATAATGAACGCAAGATGGATTGGTTTTAGGTTAGGCTATAGTTTTCGAGCGAGCGCAGCGAGCGAGAGACGCGTATAGGTGTGTCATAAACCAACGGTTTGGCACATACGGACATTGAAATATTCGCACCAGCCCGAGGAGCCGGAAGTATTTATCCTATTGCCCACCGACACATGTTTACAGTTTATGAATAGTTTCACATAAATAGTACTATTTCCACATTGTACAGTGCAATGTGATGTCCGAAATGGCTGACAAAATTAGGTACTAACACGAAATATATGCAAGGCAATATAAGGTATATGTATAGCTCGGAAATTGTGACCGTTGCTCGCTCGCTCCGCTCGCTCGTAAAAATCTCGTCCAACCTCACAACCGATCCGACACGTTCCCAAATTTGAAATATGTCGCCACCATATCGAATAATGAACGGAAGATGGATTGGTTTTAGGTTATACTATAGCTTTCGTGCGAGCGCAGCGAACGAGAGACGCGTAAAGGTGTGTCACAAACCAACGGTTTGGCACATACGGACATTGAAATATTCGCACCAGCCCGAGGAGCCGGAAGTCTTTATCCTATTGCCTTCTGACAAATGTTTACGGTTTACCAATAGTTTCACATAATTAGTACCGTTTCCTCATAGTACAGTGCAACGTGATGTCCGAAATGGCTGACAAAATTAGGTACAAGCACGACATATATGCAAGACAATATATGGTATATGTATAGCTTGGAAATTGTGACCGTTGCTCGCTCGCTCCGCTCGCTCGTAAAAATCTCGTCCAACCTCACAACCGATCCGACACGTTCCCAAATTTGAAATATGTCGCCACCATATCGAATAATGAACGGAAGATGGATTGGTTTTAGGTTATACTATAGCTTTCGTGCGAGCGCAGCGAACGAGAGACGCGTAAAGGTGTGTCACAAACCAACGGTTTGGCACATACGGACATTGAAATATTCGCACCAGCCCGAGGAGCCGGAAGTCTTTATCCTATTGCCTTCTGACAAATGTTTACGGTTTACCAATAGTTTCACATAATTAGTACCGTTTCCTCATAGTACAGTGCAACGTGATGTCCGAAATGGCTGACAAAATTAGGTACAAGCACGAAATATATGCAAGATAATATATGGTATATGTATAGCTTGGAAATTGTGACCGTTGCTCGCTCGCTCCGCTCGCTCGTAAAAATCGAGTCCAACCCCACAACCGATCCGACACATTCGCAAATTTGAAATATGTTGCCACCATATCGAATAATGAACGGAAGATGGATTGGTTTTAGGTTAGGCTATAGCTTTCGTGCGAGCGCAGCGAGCGAGAGACGCGTAAATGTGTGTCACAAACCAACGGTTTGGCACATACGGACATTGAAATATTCGCACCAGCCCCAGGAGCCGAAAGTGTTTTTCCTATTGCCTTCTGACAAATGTTTACGGTTTACCAATAGTTTCACATAATTAGTACCGTTTCCTCATAGTACAGTGCAACGTGATGTCCGAAATGGCTGACAAAATTAGGTACAAGCACGAAATATATGCAAGACAATATATGGTATATGTATAGCTTGGAAATTGTGACCGTTGCTCGCTCGCTCCGCTCGCTCGTAAAAATCTAGTCCAACCCCACAACCGATCCGGCACGTTCGCAAATTTGAAATATGTCGCCATCGTATCGAAGAATGACGGAAGATGGAATGGTTTTAGGTTAGGCTATAGTTTTCGAGCGAGCGCAGCGAGCGAGCGACGCGTAAATGTGTGTCTCAAACCAACGGTTTGGCACATATGGACATTGAAATATTCGCACCAGCCCGAGGAGCCGGAAGTATTTATCCTATTGCCTACCGGCACATGTTTACAGTTTATGAATAGTTTCACATAAATAGTACTATTTCCACATAGTACAGTGGAATGTGATGTCCGAAATGGCTGACAAAATTAGGTACTAACACGAAATATATGCAAGGCAATATAAGGTATATGTATAGCTTGGAAATTGTGACCGTTGCTCGCTCGCTCCGCTCGCTCGTAAAAATCTCGTCCAACCTCACAACCGACCCGACACGTTCCCAAATTTGAAATATGTCGCCACCATATCGAATAATGAACGGAAGATGGATTGGTTTTAGGTTAGGCTATAGCTTTCGTGCGAGCGCAGCGAGCGAGAGACGCGTCAAGGTGTGTCACAAACCATCGATTTGGCACATACGGACATTGATATATTCGCACCAGCCCCAGGAGCCGAAAGTCTTTTTCCTATTGCCTTCTGACAAATGTTTACGGTTTACCAATAGTTTCACATAATTAGTACTATTTCCTCATAGTACAGTGCAATGTGATGTCCGAAATGGCTGACAAAATTAGGTCATAACACGAAATATATGGAAGGCAATATAAGGTATATGTATAGCTTGGAAATTGTGACCGTTGCTCGCTCGCTCCGCTCGCTCGTAAAAATCTCGTCCAACCTCACTACCGATCCGACACGTTCCCAAATTTGAAATATGTGGCCACCATATCGAATAATGAACGGAAGATGGATTGGTTTTAGGTTAGGCTATAGCTTTCGTGCGAGCGCAGCGAGCGAGAGACGCGTAAATGTGTGTCACAAACCAACGGTTTGGCACATACGGACATTGAAATATTCGCACCAGCCCCAGGAGCCGAAAGTGTTTTTCCTATTGCCTTCTGACAAATGTTTACGGTTTACCAATAGTTTCACATAATTAGTACCGTTTCCTCATAGTACAGTGCAACGTGATGTCCGAAATGGCTGACAAAATTAGGTACAAGCACGAAATATATGCAAGACAATATATGGTATATGTATAGCTTGGAAATTGTGACCGTTGCTCGCTCGCTCCGCTCGCTCGTAAAAATCTAGTCCAACCCCACAACCGATCCGACACGTTCGCAAATTGAAATATGTCGCCATCGTATCGAAGAATGACGGAAGATGGAATGGTTTTAGGTTAGGCTATAGTTTTCGAGCGAGCGCAGCGAGCGAGCGACGCGTAAATGTGTGTCTCAAACCAACGGTTTGGCACATATGGACATTGAAATATTCGCACCAGCCCGAGGAGCCGGAAGTATTTATCCTATTGCCTACCGGCACATGTTTACAGTTTATGAATAGTTTCACATAAATAGTACTATTTCCACATAGTACAGTGCAATGTGATGTCCGAAATGGCTGACAAAATTAGGTACTAACACGAAATATATATGCAAGGCAATATAAGGTATATGTATAGCTTGGAAATTGTGACCGTTGCTCGCTCGCTCCGCTCGCTCGTAAAAATCTCGTCCAACCTCACAACCGACCCGACACGTTCCCAAATTTGAAATATGTCGCCACCATATCGAATAATGAACGGAAGATGGATTGGTTTTAGGTTAGGCTATAGCTTTCGTGCGAGGGCAGCGAGCGAGAGACGCGTAAATGTGTGTCACAAACCAACGGTTTGGCACATACGGATATTGAAATATTCGCACCAGCCCGAGGGGCCGGAAGTCTTCATCCTATTGCCTTCTGACAAATGTTTACGGTTTACCAACAGTTTCACATAATTAGTACCGTTTCCTCATAGTACAGAGCAATGTGATGTCCGAAATGGCAGACAAAATTAGGTAATAACACGACATATATGCAAGGCAATATAAGGTGTATGTATAGGTTGGAAATTGTGATCCTTGCTCGCTCGCTCCGCTCGCTCGAAAAAATCTAGTCCAACCTCACTACCGATCCGACACGTTCCCAAATTTGAAATATGTTGCCACCATATCGAATAATGAACGGAAGATGGATTGGTTTTGGTTAGGCTATAGCTTTCGTGCGAGCGCAGCGAGCGAGCGACGCGTAAATGTGTGTCTCAAACCAACGGTTTGGCACATATGGACATTGAAATATTCGCACCAGCCCGAGGAGCCGGAAGTATTTATCCTATTGCCTACCGGCACATGTTTACAGTTTATGAATAGTTTCACATAAATAGTACTATTTCCACATAGTACAGTGCAATGTGATGTCCGAAATGGCTGACAAAATTAGGTACTAACACGAAATATATGCAAGGCAATATAAGGTGTATGTATAGGTTGGAAATTGTGATCCTTGCTCGCTCGCTCCGCTCGCTCGAAAAAATCTAGTCCAACCTCACTACCGATCCGACACGTTCCCAAATTTGAAATATGTTGCCACCATATCGAATAATGAACGGAAGATGGATTGGTTTTTGGTTAGGCTATAGCTTTCGTGCGAGCGCAGCGAGCGAGAGACGCGTAAATGTGTGTCACAAACCAACGGTTTGGCACATACGGACATTGAAATATTCGCACCAGCCCCAGGAGCCGAAAGTGTTTTTCCTATTGCCTTCTGACAAATGTTTACGGTTTACCAATAGTTTCACATTAATTAGTACCGTTTCCTCATAGTACAGTGCAACGTGATGTCCGAAATGGCTGACAAAATTAGGTACAAGCACGAAATATATGCAAGACAATATATGGTATATGTATAGCTTGGAAATTGTGACCGTTGCTCGCTCGCTCCGCTCGCTCGTAAAAATCTAGTCCAACCCCACAACCGATCCGACACGTTCGCAAATTTGAAATATGTCGCCATCGTATCGAAGAATGACGGAAGATGGAATGGTTTTAGGTTAGGCTATAGTTTTCGAGCGAGCGCAGCGAGCGAGCGACGCGTAAATGTGTGTCTCAAACCAACGGTTTGGCACATACGGACATTGAAATATTCGCACCAGCCCGAGGAGCCGGAAGTATTTATCCTATTGCCTACCGGCACATGTTTACAGTTTATGAATAGTTTCACATAAATAGTACTATTTCCACATAGTACACTGCAATGTGATGTCCGAAATGGCTGACAAAATTAGGTACTAACACGAAATATATGCAAGGCAATATAAGGTATATGTATAGCTTGGAAATTGTGACCGTTGCTCGCTCGCTCCGCTCGCTCGTAAAAATCTCGTCCAACCTCACAACCGATCCGACACGTTCCCAAATTTGAAATATGTCGCCACCATATCGAATAATTAACGGAAGATGGATTGGTTTTAGGTTATACTATAGCTTTCGTGCGAGCGCAGCGAACGAGAGACGCGTAAAGGTGTGTCACAAACCAACGGTTTGGCACATACGGACATTGAAATATTCGCACCAGCCCGAGTAGCCGGAAGTCTTTATCCTATTGCCTTCTGACAAATGTTTACGGTTTACCAATAGTTTCACATATTTAGTACCGTTTCCTCATAGTACAGTGCAACGTGATGTCCGAAATGGCTGACAAAATTAGGCACAAGCACGACATATATGCAAGACAATATATGGTATATGTATAGCTTGGAAATTGTGACCGTTGCTCGCTCGCTCCGCTCGCTCGTAAAAATCTCGTCCAACCTCACAACCGATCCGACACGTTCCCAAATTTGAAATATGTCGCCACCATATCGAATAATGAACGGAAGATGGATTGGTTTTAGGTTATACTATAGCTTTCGTGCGAGCGCAGCGAACGAGAGACGCGTAAAGGTGTGTCACAAACCAACGGTTTGGCACATACGGACATTGAAATATTCGCACCAGCCCGAGGAGCCGGAAGTCTTTATCCTATTGCCTTCTGACAAATGTTTACGGTTTACCAATAGTTTCACATAATTAGTACCGTTTCCTCATAGTACAGTGCAACGTGATGTCCGAAATGGCTGACAAAATTAGGTACAAGCACGAAATATATGCAAGATAATATATGGTATATGTATAGCTTGGAAATTGTGACCGTTGCTCGCTCGCTCCGCTCGCTCGTAAAAATCGAGTCCAACCCCACAACCGATCCGACACGTTCGCAAATTTGAAATATCTCGCCATCATATCGAATAATGAACGCAAGATGGATTGGTTTTAGGTTAGGATATAGTTTTCGAGCGAGCGCAGCGAGCGAGAGACGCGTATAGGTGTGTCATAAACCAACGGTTTGGCACATACGGACATTGAAATATTCGCAACAGCCCGAGGAGCCGGAAGTATTAATCCTATTGCCTACCGACACATGTTTACAGTTTATGAATAGTTTCACATAAATAGTACTATTTCCTCATAGTACAGTGCAATGTGATGTCCGAAATGGCTGACAAAATTAGGTAATAACACGAAATATATGGGAGGCAATATAAGGTATATGTATAGCTTGGAAATTGTGACCGTTGCTCGCTCGCTCCGCTCGCTCGTAAAAATCTCGTCCAACCTCACTTCCGATCCGACACGTTCCCAAATTTGAAATATGCTGCCACCATATCGAATAATGAACGGAAGATGGATTGGTTTTAGGTTAGGCTATAGCTTTCGTGCGAGCGCAGCGAGCGAGAGACGCGTAAAGGTGTGTCACAAACCAACGGTTTGGCACATACGGACATTGAAATATTCGCACCAGCCCGAGGAGCCGGAAGTCTTTATCCTATTGCCTTCTGACAAATGTTTACGGTTTAACAATAGATTCACATAATTAGTACCGTTTCCTCATAGTACAGTGCAACGTTATGTCCGAAATGGCTGACAAAATTAGGTACAAGCACGAAATATATGCAAGACAATATATGGTATATGTATAGCTTGGAAATTGTGACCGTTGCTCGCTCGCTCCGCTCGCTCGTAAAAATCTAGTCCAACCCCACAACCGATCCGACACGTTCGCAAATTTGAAATATGTCGCCATCATATCGAAGAATGACGGAAGATGGATTGGTTTTAGGTTAGGCTATAGTTTTCGAGCGAGCGCAGCGAGCGAGCGACGCGTAAATGTGTGTCATAAACCAACGGTTTGGCACATACGGACATTGAAATATTCGCACCAGCCCGAGGAGCCGGAAGTATTTATCCTATTGCCTACCGACACATGTTTACAGTTTATGAATAGTTTCACATAAATAGTACTATTTCCTCATAGTACAGTGCAATGTGATGTCCGAAATGGCTGACAAAATTAGGTAATAACACGTAATATATGGAAGGCAATATAAGGTATATGTATAGCTTGGAAATTGTGACCGTTGCTCGCTCGCTCCGCTCGCTCGTAAAAATCTAGTCCAACCTCACAACCGATCCCACACGTTCGCAAATTTGAAATATGTCGCCACCATATCGAATAATGAACGGAAGATGGATTGGTTTTAGGTTAGGCTATAGCTTTCGTGCGAGCGCAGCGAACGAGAGACGCGTAAAGGTGTGTCACAAACCATCGGTTTGGCACATACGGACATTGATATATTCGCACCAGCCCGAGGAGCCGGAAGTCTTTATCCTATTGCCTTCTGACAAATGTTTACGGTTTACCAATAGTTTCACATAATTAGTACCGTTTCCTCATAGTACAGTTCAACGTGATGTCCGAAATGGCTGACAAAATTAGGTACAAGCACGAAATATATGCAAGACAATATATGGTATATGTATAGCTTGGAAATTGTGACCGTTGCTCGCTCGCTCCGCTCGCTCGTAAAAATCTAGTCCAACCCCACAACCGATCCGACACGTTCGGAAATTTGAAATATGTCGCCTTCATAACGAATAAGTAACGCAAGATGGATTGGTTTTAGGTTAGGCTATAGTTTTCGAGCGAGCGCAGCGAGCGAGAGACGCGTATAGGTGTGTCATAAACCAACGGTTTGGCACATACGGACATTGAAATATTCGCACCAGCCCGAGGAGCCGGAAGTATTTATCCTATTGTCTACCGACACATGTTTACAGTTTATGAATAGTTTCACATAAATAGTACTATTTCCTCATAGTACAGTGCAATGTGATGTCCGAAATGGCTGACAAAATTAGGTAATAACACGAAATATATGGAAGGCAATATAAGGTATATGTATAGCTTGGAAATTGTGACCGTTGCTCGCTCGCTCCGCTCGCTCGTAAAAATCTAGTCCAACCCCACAACCGATCCGACACGTTCGCAAATTTGAAATATGTCGCCATCATATCGAAGAATAACGGAAGATGGATTGGTTTTAGGTTAGGCTATAGTTTTCGAGCGAGCGCAGCGAGCGAGCGACGCGTAAATGTGTGTCTCAAACCAACGGTTTGGCACATACGGACATTGAACTATTCGCACCAGCCCGAGGAGCCGGAAGTATTTACACTATTGCCTACCGACACATGTTTACAGTTTATGAATAGTTTCACATAAATAGTACTATTTCCACATAGTACAGTGCAATGTGATGTCCGAAATGGCTGACAAAATTAGGTACTAACACGAAATATATGCAAGGCAATATAAGGTGTATGTATAGGTTGGAAATTGTGATCGTTGCTCGCTCGCTCCGCTCGCTCGAAAAAATCTAGTCCAACCTCACAACCGATCCGACATGTTCGCAAATTTGAAATATGTCGCCACCATATCGAATAATGAACGGAAGATGGATTGGTTTTAGGTTAGGCTATAGCTTTCGTGCGAGCGCAGCGAACAAGAGACGCGTAAAGGTGTGTCACAAACCATCGGTTTGGCACATACGGACATTGATATATTCGCACCAGCCCGAGGAGCCGGAAGTCTTTATCCTATTTGCCTTGTGACAAATGTTTACGGTTTACCAATAGTTTCACATAATTAGTACCGTTTCCTCATAGTACAGTGCAACGTGATGTCCGAAATGGCTGACAAAATTAGGTACAAGCACGAAATATATGCAAGACAATATATGGTATATGTGTAGCTTGGAAATTGTGACCGTTGCTCGCTCGCTCCGCTCGCTCGTAAAAATCTAGTCCGACCCCACAAACGATCCGACACGTTCGCAAATTTGAAATATGTCGCCATCATATCGAATAATGAACGCAAGATGGATTGGTTTTAGGTTAGGCTATAGTTTTCGAGCGAGCGCAGCGAGCGAGAGACGCGTATAGGTGTGTCAGAAACCAACGGTTTGGCACATACGGACATTGAAATATTCGCACCAGCCCGA
Organism: Bombus affinis; assembly: GCF_024516045.1. Lineage (NCBI taxonomy): Eukaryota > Metazoa > Arthropoda > Insecta > Hymenoptera > Apidae > Bombus > Bombus affinis. Next base: position 217,147 of record NW_026108883.1, on the reverse strand, counting down.
GGAGCCGGAAGTCTTTATCCTATTGCCTTCTGACAAATGTTTACGGTTTACCAACAGTTTCACATAGTTAGTACCGTTTCCTCATAGTACAGAGCAATGTGATGTCCGAAATGGCAGACAAAATTAGGTAATAACACGACATATATGCAAGGCAATATAAGGTGTATGTATAGGTTGGAAATTGTGATCGTTGCTCGCTCGCTCCGCTCGCTCGAAAAAATCTAGTCCAACCTCACAACCGATCCGACATGTTCGCAAATTTGAAATATGTCGCCACCATATCGAATAATGAACGGAAGATGGATTGGTTTTAGGTTAGGCTATAGCTTTCGTGCGAGCGCAGCGAGCGAGAGACGCGTAAATGTGTGTCACAAACCAACGGTTTGGCACATACGGATATTGAAATATTCGCACCAGCCCGAGGGGCCGGAAGTCTTCATCCTATTGCCTTCTGACAAATGTTTACGGTTTACCAACAGTTTCACATAATTAGTACCGTTTCCTCATAGTACAGTGCAACGTGATGTCCGAAATGGCTGACAAAATTAGGTACAAGCACGAAATATATGCAAGACAATATATGGTATATGTATAGCTTGGAAATTGTGACCGTTGCTCGCTCGCTCCGCTCGCTCGTAAAAATCTAGTCCAACCCCACCACCGATCCGACACGTTCGGAAATTTGAAATATGTCGCCTTCATATCGATTAAGGAACGCAAGATGGATTGGTTTTAGGTTAGGCTATAGTTTTCGAGCGAGCGCAGCGAGCGAGAGACGCGTATAGGTGTGTCATAAACCAACGGTTTGGCACATACGGACATTGAAATATTCGCACCAGCCCGAGGAGCCGGAAGTATTTATCCTATTGTCTACCGACACATGTTTACAGTTTATGAATAGTTTCACATAATTAGTACCGTTTCCTCATAGTACAGTGCAACGTGATGTCCGAAATGGCTGACAAAATTAGGTACAAGCACGAAATATATCCAAGACAATATATGGTATATGTATAGCTTGAAAATTGTGACCGTTGCTCGCTCGCTCCGCTCGCTCGTAAAAATCTCGTCCAACCTCACAACCGATCTGACACGTTCCCAAATTTGAAATATGTCGCCACCATATCGAATAATGAACGGAAGATGGATTGGTTTTAGGTTAGGCTATAGCTTTCGTGCGAGCGCAGCGAGCGAGAGACGCGTAAATGTGTGTCACAAACCAACGGTTTGGCACATACGGACATTGAAATATTCGCACCAGCCCGAGGAGCCGAAAGTCTTTATCCTATTGCCTTCAGACAAATGTTTACGGTTTACCAACAGTTTCACATAATTAGTACCGTTTCCTCATAGTACAGTGCAATGTGATGTCCGAAATGGCAGACAAAATTAGGTAATAACACGACATATATGCAAGGCAATATAAGGTGTATGTATAGGTTGGAAATTGTGATCGTTGCTCGCTCGCTCCGCTCGCTCGAAAAAATCTAGTCCAACCTCACAACCGATCCGACATGTTCGCAAATTTGAAATATGTCGCCACCATATCGAATAATGAACGCAAGATGGATTGGTTTTCGGTTAGGCTACAGTTTTCGAGCGAGCGCTGCAAGCGAGAGACGCGTATAGGTGTGTCATAAACCAACGGTTTGGCACATACGGACATTGAAATATTCGCACCAGCCGGAGGAGCCGGAAGTATTTATCCTATTGCCTACCGACACATGTTTACAGTTTATGAATAGTTTCACATAAATAGTACTATTTCCTCATAGTACAGTGCAATGTGATGTCCGAAATGGCTGACAAAATTAGGTAATAACACGAAATATATGGAAGGCAATATAAGGTATATGTATAGCTTGAAAATTGTGACCGTTGCTCGCTCGCTCCGTTCGCTCGTAAAAATCTCGTCCAACCTCACTACCGATCCGACACGTTCCCAAATTTGAAATATGTTGCCACCATATCGAATAATGAACGGAAGATGGATTGGTTTTAGGTTAGGCTATAGCTTTCGTGCGAGCGCAGCGAGCGAGAGACGCGTAAATGTGTGTCACAAACCAACGGTTTGGCACATACGGATATTGAAATATTCGCACCAGCCCGAGGGGCCGGAAGTCTTCATCCTATTGCCTTCTGACAAATGTTTACGGTTTACCAACAGTTTCACATAATTAGTACCGTTTCCTCATAGTACAGAGCAATGTGATGTCCGAAATGGCAGACAAAATTAGGTAATAACACGACATATATGCAAGGCAATATAAGGTGTATGTATAGGTTGGAAATTGTGATCGCTGCTCGCTCGCTCCGCTCGCTCGAAAAAATCTAGTCCAACCTCACAACCGATCCGACATGTTCGCAAATTTGAAATATGTCGCCACCATATCGAATAATGAACGGAAGATGGATTGGTTTTAGGTTAGGCTATAGCTTTCGTGCGAGCGCAGCGAACGAGAGACGCGTAAAGGTGTGTCACAAACCAACGGTTTGGCACATACGGACATTGAAATATTCGCACCAGCCCGAGGAGCCGGAAGTCTTTATCCTATTGCCTTCTGACAAATGTTTACGGTTTAACAATAGATTCACATAATTAGTACCGTTTCCTCATAGTACAGTGCAACGTTATGTCCGAAATGCCTGACAAAATTAGGTACAAGCACGAAATATATGCAAGACAATATATGGTATATGTATAGCTTGGAAACTGTGACCGTTGCTCGCTCGCTCCGCTCGCTCGTAAAAATCTAGTCCAACCCCACAACCGATCCGACACGTTCGGAATTTTGAAATATGTCGCCTTCATATCGAATAAGGAACGCAAGATGGATTGGTTTTAGGTTAGGCTATAGTTTTCGAGCGAGCGCAGCGAGCGAGAGACGCGTATAGGTGTGTCATAAACCAACGGTTTGGCACATACGGACATTGAAATATTCGCACCAGCCCGAGGAGCCGGAAGTATTTATCCTATTGTCTACCGACACATGTTTACAGTTTATGAATAGTTTCACATAAATAGTACTATTTCCTCATAGTACAGTGCAATGTGATGTCCGAAATGGCTGACAAAATTAGGTAATAACACGAAATATATGGAAGGCAATATAAGGTATATGTATAGCTTGGAAATTGTGACCGTTGCTCGCTCGCTCCGCTCGCTCGTAAAAATCTAGTCCAACCCCACAACCGATCCGACACGTTCGCAAATTTGAAATATGTCGCCATCATATCGAAGAATAACGGAAGATGGATTGGTTTTAGGTTAGGCTATAGTTTTCGAGCGAGCGCAGCGAGCGAGCGACGCGTAAATGTGTGTCTCAAACCAACGGTTTGGCACATACGGACATTGAACTATTCGCACCAGCCCGAGGAGCCGGAAGTATTTACACTATTGCCTACCGACACATGTTTACAGTTTATGAATAGTTTCACATAAATAGTACTATTTCCACATAGTACAGTGCAATGTGATGTCCGAAATTGCTGACAAAATTAGGTACTAACACGAAATATATGCAAGGCAATATAAGGTGTATGTATAGGTTGGAAATTGTGACCGATGCTCGCTCGCTCCGCTCGCTCGTAAAAATCTAGTCCAACCCCACAACCGATCCGACACGTTCGCAAATTTGAAATATGTCGCCTTCATATCGAATAATGAACGCAAGATGGATTGGTTTTAGGTTAGGCTATAGCTTTCGTGCGAGCGCAGCGAACGAGAGACGCGTAAAGGTGTGTCACAAACCATCGGTTTGGCACATACGGACATTGATATATTCGCACCAGCCCGAGGAGCCGGAAGTCTGTATCCAATTGCCTTCTGACAAATGTTTACGGTTTACCAATAGTTTCACATAATTAGTACCGTTTCCTCATAGTACAGTGCAACGTGATGTCCGAAATGGCTGACAAAATTAGGTACAAGCACGAAATATATGCAAGACAATATTTGGTATATGTATAGCTTGGAAATTGTGACCGTTGCTCGCTCGCTCCGCTCGCTCGTAAAAATCTAGTCCAACCCCACAACCGATCCGACACGTTCGCAAATTTGAAATATGTCGCCTTCATATCGAATAATGAACGCAAGATGGATTGGTTTTAGGTTAGGCTATAGTTTTCGAGCGAGCGCAGCGAGCGAGAGACGCGTATAGGTGTGTCATAAACCAACGGTTTGGCACATACGGACATTGAAATATTCGCACCAGCCCGAGGAGCCGGAAGTATTTATCCTATTGCCTACCGACACATGTTTACAGTATATGAATAGTTTCACATAAATAGTACTATTTCCTCATAGTACAGTGCAATGTGATGTCCGAAATGGCTGACAAAATTAGGTAATAACACGAAATATATGGAAGGCAATATAAGATATATGTATAGCTTGGAAATTGTGACCGTTGCTCGCTCGCTCCGCTCGCTCGTAAAAATCTAGTCCAACCCCACAACCGATCCGACACGTTCGCAAATTTGAAATATGTCGCCATCATATCGAAGAATGACGGAAGATGGATTGGTTTTAGGTTAGGCTATAGTTTTCGAGCGAGCGCAGCGAGCGAGCGACGCGTAAATGTGTGTCTCAAACCAACGGTTTGGCACATACGGACATTGAACTATTCGCACCAGCCCGAGGAGCCGGAAGTATTTATCCTATTGCCTACCGACACATGTTTACAGTTTATGAATAGTTTCACATAAATAGTACTATTTCCACATGGTACAGTGCAATGTGATGTCCGAAATGGCTGACAAAATTAGGTACTAACACGAAATATATGCAAGGCAATATAAGGTATATGTATAGCTTGGAAATTGTGACCGTTGCTCGCTCGCTCCGCTCGCTCGTAAAAATCTCGTCCAACGTCACAACCGATCCGACACGTTCCCAAATTTGAAATATGTCGCCACCATATCGAATAATGAACGGAAGATGGATTGGTTTTAGGTTAGGCTATAGCTTTCGTGCGAGCGCAGCAAACGAGAGACGCGTAAATGTGTGTCACAAACCATCGGTTTGGCACATACGGACATTGATATATTCGCACCAGCCCGAGGAACCGGAAGTCTTTATCCTATTTGCCTTGTGACAAATGTTTACGGTTTACCAATAGTTTCACATAATTAGTACCGTTTCCTCATAGTACAGTGCAACGTGATGTCCGAAATGGCTGACAAAATTAGGTACAAGCACGAAATATATGCAAGACAATATATGGTATATGTATAGCTTGGAAATTGTGACCGTTGCTCGCTCGCTCCGCTCGGTCGTAAAAATCTAGTCCAACCCCACAACCGATCCGACACGTTCGGAAATTTGAAATATGTCGCCATCATATCGAATAATGAACGCAAGATGGATTGGTTTTAGGTTAGGCTATAGTTTTCGAGCGAGCGCAGCGAGCGAGCGACGCGTAAATGTGTGTCTCAAACCAACGGTTTGGCACATACGGACATTGAACTATTCGCACCAGCCCGAGGAGCCGGAAGTATTTATCCTATTGCCTACCGACACACGTTTACAGTTTATGAATAGTTTCACATAAATTGTACTATTTCCTCATAGTACAGTGCAATGTGATGTCCGAAATGGCTGACAAAATTAGGTAATAGCACGAAATATATGGAAGGCAATATAAGGTATATGTATAGCTTGGAAATTGTGACCGTTGCTCGCTCGCTCCGCTCGGTCGTAAAAATCTAGTCCAACCCCACAACCGATCCGACACGTTCGGAAATTTGAAATATGTCGCCATCATATCGAATAATGAACGCAAGATGGATTGGTTTTAGGTTAGGCTATAGCTTTCGTGCGAGCGCAGCGAACGAGAGACGCGTAAAGGTGTGTCACAAACCAACGGTTTGGCACATACGGACATTGAAATATTCGCACCAGCCCGAGGAGCCGGAAGTCTTTATCCTATTGCCTTCTGACAAATGTTTACGGTTTAACAATAGATTCACATAATTAGTACCGTTTCCTCATAGTACAGTGCAACGTTATGTCCGAAATGCCTGACAAAATTAGGTACAAGCACGAAATATATGCAAGACAATATATGGTATATGTATAGCTTGGAAACTGTGACCGTTGCTCGCTCGCTCCGCTCGCTCGTAAAAATCTAGTCCAACCCCACAACCGATCCGACACGTTCGGAATTTTGAAATATGTCGCCTTCATATCGAATAAGGAACGCAAGATGGATTGGTTTTAGGTTAGGCTATAGTTTTCGAGCGAGCGCAGCGAGCGAGAGACGCGTATAGGTGTGTCATAAACCAACGGTTTGGCACATACGGACATTGAAATATTCGCACCAGCCCGAGGAGCCGGAAGTATTTATCCTATTGTCTACCGACACATGTTTACAGTTTATGAATAGTTTCACATAAATAGTACTATTTCCTCATAGTACAGTGCAATGTGATGTCCGAAATGGCTGACAAAATTAGGTAATAACACGAAATATATGGAAGGCAATATAAGGTATATGTATAGCTTGGAAATTGTGACCGTTGCTCGCTCGCTCCGCTCGCTCGTAAAAATCTAGTCCAACCCCACAACCGATCCGACACGTTCGCAAATTTGAAATATGTCGCCATCATATCGAAGAATGACGGAAGATGGATTGGTTTTAGGTTAGGCTATAGTTTTCGAGCGAGCGCAGAGAGCGAGCGACGCGTAAATGTGTGTCTCAAACCAACGGTTTGGCACATACGGACATTGAACTATTCGCACCAGCCCGAGGAGCCGGAAGTATTTATCCTATTGCCTACCGACACATGTTTACAGTTTATGAATAGTTTCACATAAATAGTACTATTTCCACATGGTACAGTGCAATGTGATGTCCGAAATGGCTGACAAAATTAGGTACTAACACGAAATATATGCAAGGCAATATAAGGTATATGTATAGCTTGGAAATTGTGACCGTTGCTCGCTCGCTCCGCTCGCTCGTAAAAATCTCGTCCAACGTCACAACCGATCCGACACGTTCCCAAATTTGAAATATGTCGCCACCATATCGAATAATGAACGGAAGATGGATTGGTTTTAGGTTAGGCTATAGCTTTCGTGCGAGCGCAGCAAACGAGAGACGCGTAAATGTGTGTCACAAACCATCGGTTTGGCACATACGGACATTGATATATTCGCACCAGCCCGAGGAACCGGAAGTCTTTATCCTATTTGCCTTGTGACAAATGTTTACGGTTTACCAATAGTTTCACATAATTAGTACCGTTTCCTCATAGTACAGTGCAACGTGATGTCCGAAATGGCTGACAAAATTAGGTACAAGCACGAAATATATGCAAGACAATATATGGTATATGTATAGCTTGGAAATTGTGACCGTTGCTCGCTCGCTCCGCTCGGTCGTAAAAATCTAGTCCAACCCCACAACCGATCCGACACGTTCGGAAATTTGAAATATGTCGCCATCATATCGAATAATGAACGCAAGATGGATTGGTTTTAGGTTAGGCTATAGTTTTCGAGCGAGCGCAGCGAGCGAGCGACGCGTAAATGTGTGTCTCAAACCAACGGTTTGGCACATACGGACATTGAACTATTCGCACCAGCCCGAGGAGCCGGAAGTATTTATCCTATTGCCTACCGACACACGTTTACAGTTTATGAATAGTTTCACATAAATTGTACTATTTCCTCATAGTACAGTGCAATGTGATGTCCGAAATGGCTGACAAAATTAGGTAATAGCACGAAATATATGGAAGGCAATATAAGGTATATGTATAGCTTGGAAATTGTGACCGTTGCTCGCTCGCTCCGCTCGGTCGTAAAAATCTAGTCCAACCCCACAACCGATCCGACACGTTCGGAAATTTGAAATATGTCGCCATCATATCGAATAATGAACGCAAGATGGATTGGTTTTAGGTTAGGCTATAGCTTTCGTGCGAGCGCAGCGAACGAGAGACGCGTAAAGGTGTGTCACAAACCAACGGTTTGGCACATACGGACATTGAAATATTCGCACCAGCCCGAGGAGCCGGAAGTCTTTATCCTATTGCCTTCTGACAAATGTTTACGGTTTACCAATAGTTTCACATAATTAGTACCGTTTCCTCATAGTACAGTGCAACGTGATGTTCGAAATGGCTGACAAAATTAGGTACAAGCACGAAATATATGCAAGACAATATATGGTATATGTATAGCTTGGAAATTGTGACCGTTGCTCGGTCGCTCCGCTCGCTCGTAAAAATCTAGTCCAACCCTACAACCGATCCGACACGTTCGCAAATTTGAAATATGTCGCCATCATATCGAAGAATGACGGAAGATGGATTGGTTTTAGGTTAGGCTATAGTTTTCGAGCGAGCGCAGCGAGCGAGCGACGCGTAAATGTGTGTCTCAAACCAACGGTTTGGCACATACGGACATTGAAATATTCGCACCAGCCCGAGGAGCCGGAAGTATTTATCCTATTGCCTACCGACACATGTTTACAGTTTATGAATAGTTTCACATAAATAGTACTATTTCCACATAGTACAGTGCAATGTGATGTCCGAAATGGCAGACAAAATTAGGTAATAACACGAAATATATGGAAGGCAATATAAGGTATATGTATATCTTGGAAATTGTGACCGTTGCTCGCTCGCTCCGCTCGCTCGTAAAAATCTAGTCCGACCTCACAACCGATCCCACACGTTCGCAAATTTGAAATATGTCGCCACCATATCGAATAATGAACGGAAGATGGATTGGTTTTAGGTTAGGCTATAGCTTTCGTGCGAGCGCAGCGAGCGAGAGACGCGTAAATGTGTGTCACAAACCAACGGTTTGGCACATACGGATATTGAAATATTCGCACCAGCCTGAGGGGCCGGAAGTCTTTATCCTATTGCCTTCTGACAAATGTTTACGGTTTACCAACAGTTTCACATAATTAGTACCGTTTCCTCATAGTACAGAGCAATGTGATGTCCGAAATGGCAGACAAAATTAGGTAATAACACGACATATATGCAAGGCAATATAAGGTGTATGTATAGGTTGGAAATTGTGATCGTTGCTCGCTCGCTCCGCTCGCTCGAAAAAATCTAGTCCAACCTCACAACCGATCCGACATGTTCGCAAATTTGAAATATGTCGCCACCATATCGAATAATGAACGGAAGATGGATTGGTTTTAGGTTAGGCTATAGCTTTCGTGCGAGCGCAGCGAACGAGAGACGCGTAAAGGTGTGTCACAAACCAACGGTTTGGCACATACGGACATTGAAATATTCGCACCAGCCCGAGGAGCCGGAAGTCTTTATCCTATTGCCTTCTGACAAATGTTTACGGTTTAGCAATAGTTTCACATAATTAGTACCGTTTCCTCATAGTACAGTGCAACGTGATGTCCGAAATGGCTGACAAAATTAGGTACAAGCACGAAATATATGCAAGACAATATTTGGTATATGTATAGCTTGGAAATTGTGACCGTTGCTCGCGCGCTCCGCTCGCTCGTAAAAATCTAGTCCAACCCCACAACCGATCCGACACGTTCGCAAATTTGAAATATGTCGCCTTCATATCGAATAACGAACGCAAGATGGATTGGTTTTAGGTTAGGCTATAGTTTTCGAGCGAGCGCAGCAAGCGAGAGACGCGTATAGGTGTGTCATAAACCAACGGTTTGGCACATACGGACATTGAAATATTCGCACCAGCCCGAGGAGCCGGAAGTATTTATCCTATTGCCTACCGACACATGTTTACAGTTTAAGAACAGTTTCACATAAATAGTACTATTTCCTCATAGTACAGTGCAATGTGATGTCCGAAATGGCAGACAAAATTAGGTAATAACACGAAATATATGGAAGGCAATATAAGGTATATGTATAGCTTGGAAATTGTGACCGTTTCTCGCTCGCTCCGCTCGCTCGTAAAAATCTAGTCCAACCCCACAACCGATCCGACACGTTCGCAAATTTGAAATATGTCGCCATCATATCGAAGAATGACGGAAGATGGATTGGTTTTAGGTTAGGCTATAGTTTTCGAGCGAGCGCAGCGAGCGAGCGACTCGTAAATGTGTGTCTCAAACCAACGGTTTGGCACATACGGACATTGAACTATTCGCACCAGCCCGAGGAGCCGGAAGTATTTATCCTATTGCCTACCGACACATGTTTACAGTTTATGAATAGTTTCACATAAATAGTACTATTTCCACATAGTACAGTGCAATGTGATGTCCGAAATGGCTGACAAAATTAGGTAATAGCACGAAATATATGCAAGACAATATTTGGTATATGTATAGCTTGGAAATTGTGACCGTTGCTCGCGCGCTCCGCTCGCTCGTAAAAATCTAGTCCAACCCCACAACCGATCCGACACGTTCGCAAATTTGAAATATGTCGCCTTCATATCGAATAACGAACGCAAGATGGATTGGTTTTAGGTTAGGCTATAGTTTTCGAGCGAGCGCAGCAAGCGAGAGACGCGTATAGGTGTGTCATAAACCAACGGTTTGGCACATACGGACATTGAAATATTCGCACCAGCCCGAGGAGCCGGAAGTATTTATCCTATTGCCTACCGACACATGTTTACAGTTTAAGAACAGTTTCACATAAATAGTACTATTTCCTCATAGTACAGTGCAATGTGATGTCCGAAATGGCAGACAAAATTAGGTAATAACACGAAATATATGGAAGGCAATATAAGGTATATGTATAGCTTGGAAATTGTGACCGTTGCTCGCTCGCTCCGCTCGCTCGTAAAAATCTAGTCCAACCTCACAACCGATCCCACACGTTCGCAAATTTGAAATATGTCGCCACCATATCGAATAATGAACGGAAGATGGATTGGTTTTAGGTTAGGCTATAGCTTTCGTGCGAGCGCAGCGAACGAGAGACGCGTAAAGGTGTGTCACAAACCATCGGTTTGGCACATACGGACATTGATATATTCGCACCAGCCCGAGGAGCCGGAAGTCTTTATCCTATTGCCTTGTGACAAATGTTTACGGTTTAGCAATAGTTTCACATAATTAGTACCGTTTCCTCATAGTACAGTGCAACGTGATGTCCGAAATGGCTGACAAAATTAGGTACAAGCACGAAATATATGCAAGACAATATTTGGTATATGTATAGCTTGGAAATTGTGACCGTTGCTCGCGCGCTCCGCACGCTCGTAAAAATCTAGTCCAACCCCACAACCGATCCGACACGTTCGCAAATTTGAAATATGTCGCCTTCATATCGAATAACGAACGCAAGATGGATTGGTTTTAGGTTAGGCTATAGTTTTCGAGCGAGCGCAGCAAGCGAGAGACGCGTATAGGTGTGTCATAAACCAACGGTTTGGCACATACGGACATTGAAATATTCGCACCAGCCCGAGGAGCCGGAAGTATTTATCCTATTGCCTACCGACACATGTTTACAGTTTAAGAACAGTTTCACATAAATAGTACTATTTCCTCATAGTACAGTGCAATGTGATGTCCGAAATGGCAGACAAAATTAGGTAATAACACGAAATATATGGAAGGCAATATAAGGTATATGTATAGCTTGGAAATTGTGACCGTTGCTCGCTCGCTCCGCTCGCTCGTAAAAATCTAGTCCAACCTCACAACCGATCCCACACGTTCGCAAATTTGAAATATGTCGCCACCATATCGAATAATGAACGGAAGATGGATTGGTTTTAGGTTAGGCTATAGCTTTCGTGCGAGCGCAGCGAACGAGAGACGCGTAAAGGTGTGTCACAAACCATCGGTTTGGCACATACGGACATTGATATATTCGCACCAGCCCGAGGAGCCGGAAGTCTTTATCCTATTGCCTTGTGACAAATGTTTACGGTTTAGCAATAGTTTCACATAATTAGTACCGTTTCCTCATAGTACAGTGCAACGTGATGTCCGAAATGGCTGACAAAATTAGGTACAAGCACGAAATATATGCAAGACAATATTTGGTATATGTATAGCTTGGAAATTGTGACCGTTGCTCGCGCGCTCCGCACGCTCGTAAAAATCTAGTCCAACCCCACAACCGATCCGACACGTTCGCAAATTTGAAATATGTCGCCTTCATATCGAATAACGAACGCAAGATGGATTGGTTTTAGGTTAGGCTATAGTTTTCGAGCGAGCGCTGCAAGCGAGAGACGCGTATAGGTGTGTCATAAACCAACGGTTTGGCACATACGGACATTGAAATATTCGCACCAGCCCGAGGAGCCGGAAGTATTTATCCTATTGCCTACCGACACATGTTTACAGTTTATGAATAGTTTCACATAAATAGTACTATTTCCTCATATTACAGTGCAATGTGATGTCCGAAATGGCTGACAAAATTAGGTAATAACACGAAATATATGGAAGGCAATATAAGGTATATGTATAGCTTGGAAATTGTGAAGGTTTCTCGCTCGCTCCGCTCGCTCGTAAAAATCTAGTCCAACCCCACAACCGATCCGACACGTTCGCAAATTTGAAATATGTCGCCATCATATCGAAGAATGACGGAAGATGGATTGGTTTTAGGTTAGGCTATAGTTTTCGAGCGAGCGCAGCGAGCGAGCGACTCGTAAATGTGTGTCTCAAACCAACGGTTTGGCACATACGGACATTGAACTATTCGCACCAGCCCGAGGAGCCGGAAGTATTTATCCTATTGCCTACCGACACATGTTTACAGTTTATGAATAGTTTCACATAAATAGTACTATTTCCACATAGTACAGTGCAATGTGATGTCCGAAATGGCTGACAAAATTAGGTAATAGCACGAAATATATGGAAGGCAATATAAGGTATATGTATAGCTTGAAAATTGTGACCGTTGCTCGCTCACTCCGCTCGCTCGTAAAAATCTAGTCCAACCTCACAACCGATCCCACACGTTCGCAAATTTGAAATATGTCGCCATCATATCGAATAATGAACGCAAGATGGATTGGTTTTAGGTTAGGCTATAGTTTTCGAGCGAGCGCCGCGAGCGAGAGACGCGTAAAGGTGTGTCATAAACCAACGGTTTGGAACATACGGACATTGAAATATTCGCACCAGCCCGAGGAGCCGGAAGTATTTATCCTATTGCCTACCGACACATGTTTACAGTTTATGAATAGTTTCACATAAATAGTACTATTTCTTCATAGTACAGTGCAATGTGATGTCCGAAATGGCTGACAAAATTAGGTAATAACACGAAATATATGGAAGGCAATATAAGGTATATGTATAGCTTGGAAATTGTGACCGTTGCTCGCTCGCTCCGCTCGCTCGTAAAAATCTAGTCCAACCTCACAACCGATCCCACACGATCGCAAATTTGAAATATGTCGCCACCATATCGAATAATGAACGGAAGATGGATTGGTTTTAGGTTAGGCTATAGCTTTCGTGCGAGCGCAGCGAACGAGAGACGCGTAAAGGTGTGTCACAAACCAACGGTTTGGCACATACGGACATTGAAATATTCGCACCAGCCCGAGGAGCCGGAAGTCTTTATCCTATTGCCTTCTCACAAATGTTTACGGTTTACCAACAGTTTCACATAATTAGTACCGTTTCCTCATAGTACAGTGCAACGTGATGTCCGAAATGGCTGACAAAATTAGGTACAAGCACGAAATATATGCAAGACAATATTTGGTATATGTATAGCTTGGAAATTGTGACCGTTGCTCGCGCGCTCCGCTCGCTCGTAAAAATCTAGTCCAACCTCACTACCGATCCGACACGTTCCCAAATTTGAAATATGTTGCCACCATATCGAATGATGAACGGAAGATGGATTGGTTTTAGGTTAGGCTATAGCTTTCGTGCGAGCGCAGCGAGCGAGAGACGCGTAAATGTGTGTCACAAACCAACGGTTTGGCACATACGGATATTGAAATATTCGCACCAGCCCGAGGGGCCGGAAGTCTTTATCCTATTGCCTTCTGACAAATGTTTACGGTTTACCAACAGTTTCACATAATTAGTACCGTTTCCTCATAGTACAGTGCAACGTGATGTTCGAAATGGCTGACAAAATTAGGTACAAGCACGAAATATATGCAAGACAATATATGGTATATGTATAGCTTGGAAATTGTGACCGTTGCTCGCTCGCTCCGCTCGCTCGTAAAAATCTAGTCCAACCCCACAACCGATCCGACACGTTCGCAAATTTGAAATATGTCGCCTTCATATCGAAGAATGACGGAAGATGGATTGGTTTTAGGTTAGGCTATAGTTTTCGAGCGAGCGCTGCAAGCGAGAGACGCGTATAGGTGTGTCATAAACCAACGGTTTGGCACATACGGACATTGAAATATTCGCACCAGCCCGAGGAGCCGGAAGTCTTTATCCTATTGCCTACCGACACATGTTTACAGTTTATGAATAGTTTCACATAAATAGTACTATTTCCTCATAGTACAGTGCAATGTGATGTCCGAAATGGCTGACAAAATTAGGTAATAACACGAAATATATGGAAGGCAATATAAGGTATATGTATAGCTTGGAAATTGTGACCGTTTCTCGCTCGCTCCGCTCGCTCGTAAAAATCTAGTCCAACCCCACAACCGATCCGACACGTTCGCAAATTTGAAATATGTCGCCATCATATCGAAGAATGACGGAAGATGGATTGGTTTTAGGTTAGGCTATAGTTTTCGAGCGAGCGCAGCGAGCGAGCGACTCGTAAATGTGTGTCTCAAACCAACGGTTTGGCACATACGGACATTGAACTATTCGCACCAGCCCGAGGAGCCGGAAGTATTTATCCTATTGCCTACCGACACATGTTTACAGTTTATGAATAGTTTCACATAAATAGTACTATTTCCACATAGTACAGTGCAATGTGATGTCCGAAATGGCTGACAAAATTAGGTAATAACACGAAATATATGGAAGGCAATATAAGGTATATGTATAGCTTGGAAATTGTGAAGGTTTCTCGCTCGCTCCGCTCGCTCGTAAAAATCTAGTCCAACCCCACAACCGATCCGACACGTTCGCAAATTTGAAATATGTCGCCATCATATCGAAGAATGACGGAAGATGGATTGGTTTTAGGTTAGGCTATAGTTTTCGAGCGAGCGCAGCGAGCGAGCGACTCGTAAATGTGTGTCTCAAACCAACGGTTTGGCACATACGGACATTGAACTATTCGCACCAGCCCGAGGAGCCGGAAGTATTTATCCTATTGCCTACCGACACATGTTTACAGTTTATGAATAGTTTCACATAAATAGTACTATTTCCACATAGTACAGTGCAATGTGATGTCCGAAATGGCTGACAAAATTAGGTAATAGCACGAAATATATGGAAGGCAATATAAGGTATATGTATAGCTTGAAAATTGTGACCGTTGCTCGCTCACTCCGCTCGCTCGTAAAAATCTAGTCCAACCTCACAACCGATCCCACACGTTCGCAAATTTGAAATATGTCGCCATCATATCGAATAATGAACGCAAGATGGATTGGTTTTAGGTTAGGCTATAGTTTTCGAGCGAGCGCCGCGAGCGAGAGACGCGTAAAGGTGTGTCATAAACCAACGGTTTGGAACATACGGACATTGAAATATTCGCACCAGCCCGAGGAGCCGGAAGTATTTATCCTATTGCCTACCGACACATGTTTACAGTTTATGAATAGTTTCACATAAATAGTACTATTTCTTCATAGTACAGTGCAATGTGATGTCCGAAATGGCTGACAAAATTAGGTAATAACACGAAATATATGGAAGGCAATATAAGGTATATGTATAGCTTGGAAATTGTGACCGTTGCTCGCTCGCTCCGCTCGCTCGTAAAAATCTAGTCCAACCTCACAACCGATCCCACACGATCGCAAATTTGAAATATGTCGCCACCATATCGAATAATGAACGGAAGATGGATTGGTTTTAGGTTAGGCTATAGCTTTCGTGCGAGCGCAGCGAACGAGAGACGCGTAAAGGTGTGTCACAAACCAACGGTTTGGCACATACGGACATTGAAATATTCGCACCAGCCCGAGGAGCCGGAAGTCTTTATCCTATTGCCTTCTCACAAATGTTTACGGTTTACCAACAGTTTCACATAATTAGTACCGTTTCCTCATAGTACAGTGCAACGTGATGTCCGAAATGGCTGACAAAATTAGGTACAAGCACGAAATATATGCAAGACAATATTTGGTATATGTATAGCTTGGAAATTGTGACCGTTGCTCGCGCGCTCCGCTCGCTCGTAAAAATCTAGTCCAACCTCACTACCGATCCGACACGTTCCCAAATTTGAAATATGTTGCCACCATATCGAATGATGAACGGAAGATGGATTGGTTTTAGGTTAGGCTATAGCTTTCGTGCGAGCGCAGCGAGCGAGAGACGCGTAAATGTGTGTCACAAACCAACGGTTTGGCACATACGGATATTGAAATATTCGCACCAGCCCGAGGGGCCGGAAGTCTTTATCCTATTGCCTTCTGACAAATGTTTACGGTTTACCAACAGTTTCACATAATTAGTACCGTTTCCTCATAGTACAGTGCAACGTGATGTTCGAAATGGCTGACAAAATTAGGTACAAGCACGAAATATATGCAAGACAATATATGGTATATGTATAGCTTGGAAATTGTGACCGTTGCTCGCTCGCTCCGCTCGCTCGTAAAAATCTAGTCCAACCCCACAACCGATCCGACACGTTCGCAAATTTGAAATATGTCGCCTTCATATCGAAGAATGACGGAAGATGGATTGGTTTTAGGTTAGGCTATAGTTTTCGAGCGAGCGCTGCAAGCGAGAGACGCGTATAGGTGTGTCATAAACCAACGGTTTGGCACATACGGACATTGAAATATTCGCACCAGCCCGAGGAGCCGGAAGTCTTTATCCTATTGCCTACCGACACATGTTTACAGTTTATGAATAGTTTCACATAAATAGTACTATTTCCTCATAGTACAGTGCAATGTGATGTCCGAAATGGCTGACAAAATTAGGTAATAACACGAAATATATGGAAGGCAATATAAGGTATATGTATAGCTTGGAAATTGTGACCGTTTCTCGCTCGCTCCGCTCGCTCGTAAAAATCTAGTCCAACCCCACAACCGATCCGACACGTTCGCAAATTTGAAATATGTCGCCATCATATCGAAGAATGACGGAAGATGGATTGGTTTTAGGTTAGGCTATAGTTTTCGAGCGAGCGCAGCGAGCGAGCGACTCGTAAATGTGTGTCTCAAACCAACGGTTTGGCACATACGGACATTGAACTATTCGCACCAGCCCGAGGAGCCGGAAGTATTTATCCTATTGCCTACCGACACATGTTTACAGTTTATGAATAGTTTCACATAAATAGTACTATTTCCACATAGTACAGTGCAATGTGATGTCCGAAATGGCTGACAAAATTAGGTAATAGCACGAAATATATGGAAGGCAATATAAGGTATATGTATAGCTTGGAAATTGTGACCGTTGCTCGCTCACTCCGCTCGCTCGTAAAAATCTAGTCCAACCTCACAACCGATCCCACACGTTCGCAAATTTGAAATATGTCGCCATCATATCGAATAATGAACGCAAGATGGATTGGTTTTAGGTTAGGCTATAGTTTTCGAGCGAGCGCCGCGAGCGAGAGACGCGTAAAGGTGTGTCATAAACCAACGGTTTGGAACATACGGACATTGAAATATTCGCACCAGCCCGAGGAGCCGGAAGTATTTATCCTATTGCCTACCGACACATGTTTACAGTTTATGAATAGTTTCACATAAATAGTACTATTTCTTCATAGTACAGTGCAATGTGATGTCCGAAATGGCTGACAAAATTAGGTCATAACACGAAATATATGGAAGGCAATATAAGGTATATGTATAGCTTGGAAATTGTGACCGTTGCTCGCTCGCTCCGCTCGCTCGTAAAAATCTAGTCCAACCTCACAACCGATCCCACACGATCGCAAATTTGAAATATGTCGCCACCATATCGAATAATGAACGGAAGATGGATTGGTTTTAGGTTAGGCTATAGCTTTCGTGCGAGCGCAGCGAACGAGAGACGCGTAAAGGTGTGTCACAAACCAACGGTTTGGCACATACGGACATTGAAATATTCGCACCAGCCCGAGGAGCCGGAAGTCTTTATCCTATTGCCTTCTGACAAATGTTTACGGTTTAGCAATAGTTTCACATAATTAGTACCGTTTCCTCATA
Organism: Bombus affinis; assembly: GCF_024516045.1. Classification (NCBI taxonomy): domain Eukaryota; kingdom Metazoa; phylum Arthropoda; class Insecta; order Hymenoptera; family Apidae; genus Bombus; species Bombus affinis. Next base: position 198,924 of record NW_026108883.1, on the reverse strand, counting down.
GTACAGTGCAACGTGATGTCCGAAATGGCTGACAAAATTAGGTACAAGCACGAAATATATGCAAGACAATATTTGGTATATGTATAGCTTGGAAATTGTGACCGTTGCTCGCGCGCTCCGCTCGCTCGTAAAAATCTAGTCCAACCCCACAACCGATCCGACACGTTCGCAAATTTGAAATATGTCGCCTTCATATCGAATAACGAACGCAAGATGGATTGGTTTTAGGTTAGGCTATAGTTTTCGAGCGAGCGCAGCAAGCGAGAGACGCGTATAGGTGTGTCATAAACCAACGGTTTGGCACATACGGACATTGAAATATTCGCACCAGCCCGAGGAGCCGGAAGTATTTATCCTATTGCCTACCGACACATGTTTACAGTTTAAGAACAGTTTCACATAAATAGTACTATTTCCTCATAGTACAGTGCAATGTGATGTCCGAAATGGCAGACAAAATTAGGTAATAACACGAAATATATGGAAGGCAATATAAGGTATATGTATAGCTTGGAAATTGTGACCGTTGCTCGCTCGCTCCGCTCGCTCGTAAAAATCTAGTCCAACCTCACAACCGAACCCACACGTTCGCAAATTTGAAATATGTCGCCACCATATCGAATAATGAACGGAAGATGGATTGGTTTTAGGTTAGGCTATAGCTTTCGTGCGAGCGCAGCGAACGAGAGACGCGTAAAGGTGTGTCACAAACCATCGGTTTGGCACATACGGACATTGATATATTCGCACCAGCCCGAGGAGCCGGAAGTCTTTATCCTATTGCCTTGTGACAAATGTTTACGGTTTAGCAATAGTTTCACATAATTAGTACCGTTTCCTCATAGTACAGTGCAACGTGATGTCCGAAATGGCTGACAAAATTAGGTACAAGCACGAAATATATGCAAGACAATATTTGGTATATGTATAGCTTGGAAATTGTGACCGTTGCTCGCGCGCTCCGCACGCTCGTAAAAATCTAGTCCAACCCCACAACCGATCCGACACGTTCGCAAATTTGAAATATGTCGCCTTCATATCGAATAACGAACGCAAGATGGATTGGTTTTAGGTTAGGCTATAGTTTTCGAGCGAGCGCAGCAAGCGAGAGACGCGTATAGGTGTGTCATAAACCAACGGTTTGGCACATACGGACATTGAAATATTCGCACCAGCCCGAGGAGCCGGAAGTATTTATCCTATTGCCTACCGACACATGTTTACAGTTTAAGAACAGTTTCACATAAATAGTACTATTTCCTCATAGTACAGTGCAATGTGATGTCCGAAATGGCAGACAAAATTAGGTAATAACACGAAATATATGGAAGGCAATATAAGGTATATGTATAGCTTGGAAATTGTGACCGTTGCTCGCTCGCTCCGCTCGCTCGTAAAAATCTAGTCCAACCTCACAACCGATCCCACACGTTCGCAAATTTGAAATATGTCGCCACCATATCGAATAATGAACGGAAGATGGATTGGTTTTAGGTTAGGCTATAGCTTTCGTGCGAGCGCAGCGAACGAGAGACGCGTAAAGGTGTGTCACAAACCATCGGTTTGGCACATACGGACATTGATATATTCGCACCAGCCCGAGGAGCCGGAAGTCTTTATCCTATTGCCTTGTGACAAATGTTTACGGTTTAGCAATAGTTTCACATAATTAGTACCGTTTCCTCATAGTACAGTGCAACGTGATGTCCGAAATGGCTGACAAAATTAGGTACAAGCACGAAATATATGCAAGACAATATTTGGTATATGTATAGCTTGGAAATTGTGACCGTTGCTCGCGCGCTCCGCACGCTCGTAAAAATCTAGTCCAACCCCACAACCGATCCGACACGTTCGCAAATTTGAAATATGTCGCCATCATATCGAAGAATGACGGAAGATGGATTGGTTTTAGGTTAGGCTATAGTTTTCGAGCGAGCGCAGCGAGCGAGCGACTCGTATATGTGTGTCTCAAACCAACGGTTTGGCACATACGGACATTGAACTATTCGCACCAGCCCGAGGAGCCGGAAGTATTTATCCTATTGCCTACCGACACATGTTTACAGTTTATGAATAGTTTCACATAAATAGTACTATTTCCACATAGTACAGTGCAATGTGATGTCCGAAATGGCTGACAAAATTAGGTAATAGCACGAAATATATGGAAGGCAATATAAGGTATATGTATAGCTTGGAAATTGTGACCGTTGCTCGCTCACTCCGCTCGCTCGTAAAAATCTAGTCCAACCTCACAACCGATCCCACACGTTCGCAAATTTGAAATATGTCGCCATCATATCGAATAATGAACGCAAGATGGATTGGTTTTAGGTTAGGCTATAGTTTTCGAGCGAGCGCCGCGAGCGAGAGACGCGTAAAGGTGTGTCATAAACCAACGGTTTGGAACATACGGACATTGAAATATTCGCACCAGCCCGAGGAGCCGGAAGTATTTATCCTATTGCCTACCTACACATGTTTACAGTTTATGAATAGTTTCACATAAATAGTACTATTTCTTCATAGTACAGTGCAATGTGATGTCCGAAATGGCTGACAAAATTAGGTAATAACACGAAATATATGGAAGGCAATATAAGGTATATGTATAGCTTGGAAATTGTGACCGTTGCTCGCTCGCTCCGCTCGCTCGTAAAAATCTAGTCCAACCTCACAACCGATCCCACACGTTCCCAAATTTGAAATATGTTGCCACCATATCGAATGATGAACGGAAGATGGATTGGTTTTAGGTTAGGCTATAGCTTTCGTGCGAGCGCAGCGAGCGAGAGACGCGTAAATGTGTGTCACAAACCAACGGTTTGGCACATACGGATATTGAAATATTCGCACCAGCCCGAGGGGCCGGAAGTCTTTATCCTATTGCCTTCTGACAAATGTTTACGGTTTACCAACAGTTTCACATAATTAGTACCGTTTCCTCATAGTACAGTGCAACGTGATGTTCGAAATGGCTGACAAAATTAGGTACAAGCACGAAATATATGCAAGACAATATATGGTATATGTATAGCTTGGAAATTGTGACCGTTGCTCGCTCGCTCCGCTCGCTCGTAAAAATCTAGTCCAACCCCACAACCGATCCGACACGTTCGCAAATTTGAAATATGTCGCCATCATATCGAAGAATGACGGAAGATGGATTGGTTTTAGGTTAGGCTATAGTTTTCGAGCGAGCGCAGCGAGCGAGCGACGCGTAAATGTGTGTCTCAAACCAACGGTTTGGCACATACGGACATTGAAATATTCGCACCAGCCCGAGGAGCCGGAAGTATTTATCCTATTGCCTACCGACACATGTTTACAGTTTAAGAACAGTTTCACATAAATAGTACTATTTCCTCATAGTACAGTGCAATGTGATGTCCGAAATGGCAGACAAAATTAGGTAATAACACGAAATATATGGAAGGCAATATAAGGTATATGTATAGCTTGGAAATTGTGACCGTTGCTCGCTCGCTCCGCTCGCTCGTAAAAATCTAGTCCAACCTCACAACCGATCCCACACGTTCGCAAATTTGAAATATGTCGCCACCATATCGAATAATGAACGGAAGATGGATTGGTTTTAGGTTAGGCTATAGCTTTCGTGCGAGCGCAGCGAACGAGAGACGCGTATAGGTGTGTCACAAACCATCGGTTTGGCACATACGGACATTGATATATTCGCACCAGCCCGAGGAGCCGGAAGTCTTTATCCTATTGCCTACCGACACATGTTTACAGTTTATGAATAGTTTCACATAAATAGTACTATTTCCCCATAGTACAGTGCAATGTGATGTCCGAAATGGCTGACAAAATTAGGTAATAACACGAAATATATGGAAGGCAATATAAGGTATATGAATAGCTTGGAAATTGTGACCGTTTCTCGCTCGCTCCGCTCGCTCGTAAAAATCTATTCCAACCCCACAACCGATCCGACACGTTCGCAAATTTGAAATATGTCGCCATCATATCGAAGAATGACGGAAGATGGATTGGTTTTAGGTTAGGCTATAGTTTTCGAGCGAGCGCAGCGAGCGAGCGACTCGTAAATGTGTGTCTCAAACCAACGGTTTGGCACATACGGACATTGAACTATTCGCACCAGCCCGAGGAGCCGGAAGTATTTATCCTATTGCCTACCGACACATGTTTGCAGTTTATGAATAGTTTCACATAAATAGTACTATTTCCACATAGTACAGTGCAATGTGATGTCCGAAATGGCTGACAAAATTAGGTAATAGCACGAAATATATGGAAGGCAATATAAGGTATATGTATAGCTTGGAAATTGTGACCGTTGCTCGCTCGCTCCGCTCGCTCGTAAAAATCTAGTCCAACCTCACAACCGATCCCACACGTTCGCAAATTTGAAATATGTCGCCACCATATCGAATAATGAACGGAAGATGGATTGGTTTTAGGTTAGGCTATAGCTTTCGTGCGAGCGCAGCGAACGAGAGACGCGTAAAGGTGTGTCACAAACCATCGGTTTGGCACATACGGACATTGATATATTCGCACCAGCCCGAGGAGCCGGAAGTCTTTATCCTATTGCCTTGTGACAAATGTTTACGGTTTAGCAATAGTTTCACATAATTAGTACCGTTTCCTCATAGTACAGTGCAACGTGATGTCCGAAATGGCTGACAAAATTAGGTACAAGCACGAAATATATGCAAGACAATATTTGGTATATGTATAGCTTGGAAATTGTGACCGTTGCTCGCGCGCTCCGCACGCTCGTAAAAATCTAGTCCAACCCCACAACCGATCCGACACTTTCGCAAATTTGAAATATGTCGCCTTCATATCGAATAACGAACGCAAGATGGATTGGTTTTAGGTTAGGCTATAGTTTTCGAGCGAGCGCTGCAAGCGAGAGACGCGTATAGGTGTGTCATAAACCAACGGTTTGGCACATACGGACATTGAAATATTCGCACCAGCCCGAGGAGCCAGAAGTATTTATCCTATTGCCTACCGACACATGTTTACAGTTTATGAATAGTTTCACATAAATAGTACTATTTCCTCATAGTACAGTGCAATGTGATGTCCGAAATGGCTGACAAAATTAGGTAATAACACGAAATATATGGAAGGCAATATAAGGTATATGTATAGCTTGGAAATTGTGACCGTTTCTCGCTCGCTCCGCTCGCTCGTAAAAATCTAGTCCAACCCCACAACCGATCCGACACGTTCGCAAATTTGAAATATGTCGCCATCATATCGAAGAATGACGGAAGATGGATTGGTTTTAGGTTAGGCTATAGTTTTCGAGCGAGCGCAGCGAGCGAGCGACTCGTATATGTGTGTCTCAAACCAACGGTTTGGCACATACGGACATTGAACTATTCGCACCAGCCCGAGGAGCCGGAAGTATTTATCCTATTGCCTACCGACACATGTTTACAGTTTATGAATAGTTTCACATAAATAGTACTATTTCCACATAGTACAGTGCAATGTGATGTCCGAAATGGCTGACAAAATTAGGTAATAGCACGAAATATATGGAAGGCAATATAAGGTATATGTATAGCTTGGAAATTGTGACCGTTGCTCGCTCACTCCGCTCGCTCGTAAAAATCTAGTCCAACCTCACAACCGATCCCACACGTTCGCAAATTTGAAATATGTCGCCATCATATCGAATAATGAACGCAAGATGGATTGGTTTTAGGTTAGGCTATAGTTTTCGAGCGAGCGCCGCGAGCGAGAGACGCGTAAAGGTGTGTCATAAACCAACGGTTTGGAACATACGGACATTGAAATATTCGCACCAGCCCGAGGAGCCGGAAGTATTTATCCTATTGCCTACCTACACATGTTTACAGTTTATGAATAGTTTCACATAAATAGTACTATTTCTTCATAGTACAGTGCAATGTGATGTCCGAAATGGCTGACAAAATTAGGTAATAACACGAAATATATGGAAGGCAATATAAGGTATATGTATAGCTTGGAAATTGTGACCGTTGCTCGCTCGCTCCGCTCGCTCGTAAAAATCTAGTCCAACCTCACAACCGATCCCACACGATCGCAAATTTGAAATATGTCGCCACCATATCGAATAATGAACGGAAGATGGATTGGTTTTAGGTTAGGCTATAGCTTTCGTGCGAGCGCAGCGAACGAGAGACGCGTAAAGGTGTGTCACAAACCAACGGTTTGGCACATACGGACATTGAAATATTCGCACCAGCCCGAGGAGCCGGAAGTCTTTATCCTATTGCCTTCTCACAAATGTTTACGGTTTACCAACAGTTTCACATAATTAGTACCGTTTCCTCATAGTACAGTGCAACGTGATGTCCGAAATGGCTGACAAAATTAGGTACAAGCACGAAATATATGCAAGACAATATTTGGTATATGTATAGCTTGGAAATTGTGACCGTTGCTCGCGCGCTCCGCTCGCTCGTAAAAATCTAGTCCAACCTCACTACCGATCCGACACGTTCCCAAATTTGAAATATGTTGCCACCATATCGAATGATGAACGGAAGATGGATTGGTTTTAGGTTAGGCTATAGCTTTCGTGCGAGCGCAGCGAGCGAGAGACGCGTAAATGTGTGTCACAAACCAACGGTTTGGCACATACGGATATTGAAATATTCGCACCAGCCCGAGGGGCCGGAAGTCTTTATCCTATTGCCTTCTGACAAATGTTTACGGTTTACCAACAGTTTCACATAATTAGTACCGTTTCCTCATAGTACAGTGCAACGTGATGTTCGAAATGGCTGACAAAATTAGGTACAAGCACGAAATATATGCAAGACAATATATGGTATATGTATAGCTTGGAAATTGTGACCGTTGCTCGCTCGCTCCGCTCGCTCGTAAAAATCTAGTCCAACCCCACAACCGATCCGACACGTTCGCAAATTTGAAATATGTCGCCATCATATCGAAGAATGACGGAAGATGGATTGGTTTTAGGTTAGGCTATAGTTTTCGAGCGAGCGCAGCGAGCGAGCGACGCGTAAATGTGTGTCTCAAACCAACGGTTTGGCACATACGGACATTGAAATATTCGCACCAGCCCGAGGAGCCGGAAGTATTTATCCTATTGCCTACCGACACATGTTTACAGTTTAAGAACAGTTTCACATAAATAGTACTATTTCCTCATAGTACAGTGCAATGTGATGTCCGAAATGGCAGACAAAATTAGGTAATAACACGAAATATATGGAAGGCAATATAAGGTATATGTATAGCTTGGAAATTGTGACCGTTGCTCGCTCGCTCCGCTCGCTCGTAAAAATCTAGTCCAACCTCACAACCGATCCCACACGTTCGCAAATTTGAAATATGTCGCCACCATATCGAATAATGAACGGAAGATGGATTGGTTTTAGGTTAGGCTATAGCTTTCGTGCGAGCGCAGCGAACGAGAGACGCGTAAAGGTGTGTCACAAACCATCGGTTTGGCACATACGGACATTGATATATTCGCACCAGCCCGAGGAGCCGGAAGTCTTTATCCTATTGCCTTGTGACAAATGTTTACGGTTTAGCAATAGTTTCACATAATTAGTACCGTTTCCTCATAGTACAGTGCAACGTGATGTCCGAAATGGCTGACAAAATTAGGTAGAAGCACGAAATATATGCAAGACAATATTTGGTATATGTATAGCTTGGAAATTGTGACCGTTGCTCGCGCGCTCCGCACGCTCGTAAAAATCTAGTCCAACCCCACAACCGATCCGACACGTTCGCAAATTTGAAATATGTCGCCTTCATCTCGAATAACGAACGCAAGATGGATTGGTTTTAGGTTAGGCTATAGTTTTTGAGCGAGCGCAGCGAGCGAGCGACTCGTAAATGTGTGTCTCAAACCAACGGTTTGGCACATACGGACATTGAACTATTCGCACCAGCCCGAGGAGCCGGAAGTATTTATCCTATTGCCTACCGACACATGTTTGCAGTTTATGAATAGTTTCACATAAATAGTACTATTTCCACATAGTACAGTGCAATGTGATGTCCGAAATGGCTGACAAAATTAGGTAATAGCACGAAATATATGGAAGGCAATATAAGGTATATGTATAGCTTGGAAATTGTGACCGTTGCTCGCTCACTCCGCTCGCTCGTAAAAATCTAGTCCAACCTCACAACCGATCCCACACGTTCGCAAATTTGAAATATGTCGCCATCATATCGAATAATGAACGCAAGATGGATTGGTTTTAGGTTAGGCTATAGTTTTCGAGCGAGCGCCGCGAGCGAGAGACGCGTAAAGGTGTGTCATAAACCAACGGTTTGGAACATACGGACATTGAAATATTCGCACCAGCCCGAGGAGCCGGAAGTATTTATCCTATTGCCTACCGACACATGTTTACAGTTTATGAATAGTTTCACATAAATAGTACTATTTCTTCATAGTACAGTGCAATGTGATGTCCGAAATGGCTGACAAAGTTAGGTAATAACACGAAATATATGGAAGGCAATATAAGGTATATGTATAGCTTGGAAATTGTGACCGTTGCTCGCTCGCTCCGCTCGCTCGTAAAAATCTAGTCCAACCTCACAACCGATCCCACACGATCGCAAATTTGAAATATGTCGCCACCATATCGAATAATGAACGGAAGATGGATTGGTTTTAGGTTAGGCTATAGCTTTCGTGCGAGCGCAGCGAACGAGAGACGCGTAAAGGTGTGTCACAAACCAACGGTTTGGCACATACAGACATTGAAATATTCGCACCAGCCCGAGGAGCCGGAAGTCTTTATCCTATTGCCTTCTCACAAATGTTTACGGTTTACCAACAGTTTCACATAATTAGTACCGTTTCCTCATAGTACAGTGCAACGTGATGTCCGAAATGGCTGACAAAATTAGGTACAAGCACGAAATATATGCAAGACAATATTTGGTATATGTATAGCTTGGAAATTGTGACCGTTGCTCGCGCGCTCCGCTCGCTCGTAAAAATCTAGTCCAACCTCACTACCGATCCGACACGTTCCCAAATTTGAAATATGTTGCCACCATATCGAATGATGAACGGAAGATGGATTGGTTTTAGGTTAGGCTATAGCTTTCGTGCGAGCGCAGCGAGCGAGAGACGCGTAAATGTGTGTCACAAACCAACGGTTTGGCACATACGGATATTGAAATATTCGCACCAGCCCGAGGGGCCGGAAGTCTTTATCCTATTGCCTTCTGACAAATGTTTACGGTTTACCAACAGTTTCACATAATTAGTACCGTTTCCTCATAGTACAGAGCAATGTGATGTCCGAAATGGCAGACAAAATTAGGTAATAACACGACATATATGCAAGGCAATATAAGGTGTATGTATAGGTTGGAAATTGTGATCGTTGCTCGCTCGCTCCGCTCGCTCGAAAAAATCTAGTCCAACCTCACAACCGATAGGACATGTTCGCAAATTTGAAATATGTCGCCACCATGTCGAATAATGAACGGTAGATGGATTGGTTTTAGGTTAGGCTATAGCTTTCGTGCGAGCGCAGCGAACGAGAGACGCGTAAAGGTGTGTCACAAACCAACGGTTTGGCACATACGGACATTGAAATATTCGCACCAGCCCGAGGAGCCGGAAGTCTTTATCCTATTGCCTTCTGACAAATGTTTACGGTTTACCAATAGTTTCACATAATTAGTACCGTTTCCTCATAGTACAGTGCAACGTGATGTTCGAAATGGCTGACAATATTAGGTACAAGCACGAAATATATGCAAGACAATATATGGTATATGTATAGCTTGGAAATTGTGACCGTTGCTCGCTCGCTCCGCTCGCTCGTAAAAATCTAGTCCAACCCCACAACCGATCCGACACGTTCGCAAATTTGAAATATGTCGCCATCATATCGAAGAATGACGGAAGATGGATTGGTTTTAGGTTAGGCTATGGTTTTCGAGCGAGCGCTGCAAGCGAGAGACGCGTATAGGTGTGTCATAAACCAACGGTTTGGCACATACGGACATTGAAATATTCGCACCAGCCCGAGGAGCCGGGAGTATTTATCCTATTGCCTACCGACACATGTTTACAGTTTATGAATAGTTTCACATAAATAGTACTATTTCCTCATAGTACAGTGCAATGTGATGTCCGAAATGGCTGACAAAATTAGGTAATAACACGAAATATATGGAAGGCAATATAAGGTATATGTATAGCTTGGAAATTGTGACCGTTTCTCGCTCGCTCCGCTCGCTCGTAAAAATCTAGTCCAACCCCACAACCGATCCGACACGTTCGCAAATTTCAAATATGTCGCCATCATATCGAAGAATGACGGAAGATGGATTGGTTTTAGGTTAGGCTATAGTTTTCGAGCGAGCGCAGCGAGCGAGCGACTCGTAAATGTGTGTCTCAAACCAACGGTTTGGCACATACGGACATTGAACTATTCGCACCAGCCCGAGGAGCCGGAAGTATTTATCCTATTGCCTACCGACACATGTTTACAGTTTATGAATAGTTTCACATAAATAGTACTATTTCCACATAGTACAGTGCAATGTGATGTCCGAAATGGCTGACAAAATTAGGTAATAGCACGAAATATATGGAAGGCAATATAAGGTATATGTATAGCTTGGAAATTGTGACCGTTGCTCGCTCACTCCGCTCGCTCGTAAAAATCTAGTCCAACCTCACAACCGATCCCACACGTTCGCAAATTTGAAATATGTCGCCATCATATCGAATAATGAACGCAAGATGGATTGGTTTTAGGTTAGGCTATAGTTTTCGAGCGAGCGCCGCGAGCGAGAGACGCGTAAAGGTGTGTCATAAACCAACGGTTTGGAACATACGGACATTGAAATATTCGCACCAGCCCGAGGAGCCGGAAGTATTTATCCTGTTGCCTACCGACACATGTTTACAGTTTATGAATAGTTTCACATAAATAGTACTATTTCTTCATAGTACAGTGCAATGTGATGTCCGAAATGGCTGACAAAATTAGGTAATAACACGAAATATATGGAAGGCAATATAAGGTATATGTATAGCTTGGAAATTGTGACCGTTGCTCGCTCGCTCCGCTCGCTCGTAAAAATCTAGTCCAGCCTCACAACCGATCCCACAGGATCGCAAATTTGAAATATGTCGCCACCATATCGAATAATGAACGGAAGATGGATTGGTTTTAGGTTAGGCTATAGCTTTCGTGCGAGCGCAGCGAACGAGAGACGCGTAAAGGTGTGTCACAAACCAACGGTTTGGCACATACGGACATTGAAATATTCGCACCAGCCCGAGGAGCCGGAAGTCTTTATCCTATTGCCTACCGACACATGTTTACAGTTTATGAATAGTTTCACATAAATAGTACTATTTCCACATAGTACAGTGCAATGTGATGTCCGAAATGGCAGACAAAATTAGGTAATAACACGAAATATATGGAAGGCAATATAAGGTATATGTATAGCTTGGAAATTGTGACCGTTGCTCGCTCGCTCCGCTCGCTCGTAAAAATCTAGTCCAACCTCATAACCGATCCCACACGTTCGCAAATTTGAAATATGTCGCCATCATATCGAATAATGAACGCAAGATGGATTGGTTTTAGGTTAGGCTATAGTTTTCGAGCGAGCGCCGCGAGCGAGAGACGCGTAAAGGTGTGTCATAAACCAACGGTTTGGAACATACGGACATTGAAATATTCGCACCAGCCCGAGGAGCCGGAAGTATTTATCCTATTGCCTACCGACACATGTTTACAGTTTATGAATAGTTTCACATAAATAGTACTATTTCTTCATAGTACAGTGCAATGTGATGTCCGAAATGGCTGACAAAATTAGGTAATAACACGAAATATATGGAAGGCAATATAAGGTATATGTATAGCTTGGAAATTGTGACCGTTGCTCGCTCGCTCCGCTCGCTCGTAAAAATCTAGTCCAACCTCACAACCGATCCCACAGGATCGCAAATTTGAAATATGTCGCCACCATATCGAATAATGAACGGAAGATGGATTGGTTTTAGGTTAGGCTATAGCTTTCGTGCGAGCGCAGCGAACGAGAGACGCGTAAAGGTGTGTCACAAACCAACGGTTTGGCACATACGGACATTGAAATATTCGCACCAGCCCGAGGAGCCGGAAGTCTTTATCCTATTGCCTTCTCACAAATGTTTACGGTTTACCAACAGTTTCACATAATTAGTACCGTTTCCTCATAGTACAGTGCAACGTGATGTCCGAAATGGCTGACAAAATTAGGTACAAGCACGAAATATATGCAAGACAATATTTGGTATATGTATAGCTTGGAAATTGTGACCGTTGCTCGCTCGCTCCGCTCGCTCGTAAAAATCTAGTCCAACCCCTCAACCGATCCGACACGTTCGCAAATTTGAAATATGTCGCCATCATATCGAAGAATGACGGAAGATGGATTGGTTTTAGGTTAGGCTATAGTTTTCGAGCGAGCGCAGCGAGCGAGCGACGCGTAAATGTGTGTCTCAAACCAACGGTTTGGCACATACGGACATTGAAATATTCGCACCAGCCCGAGGAGCCGGAAGTATTTATCCTATTGCCTACCGACACATGTTTACAGTTTATGAATAGTTTCACATAAATAGTACTATTTCCACATAGTACAGTGCAATGTGATGTCCGAAATGGCAGACAAAATTAGGTAATAACACGAAATATATGGAAGGCAATATAAGGTATATGTATAGCTTGGAAATTGTGACCGTTGCTCGCTCGCTCCGCTCGCTCGTAAAAATCTAGTCCAACCTCATAACCGATCCCACACGTTCGCAAATTTGAAATATGTCGCCACCATATCGAATAATGAACGGAAGATGGATTGGTTTTAGGTTAGGCTATAGCTTTCGTGCGAGCGCAGCGAGCGAGAGACGCGTAAATGTGTGTCACAAACCAACGGTTTGGCACATACGGATATTGAAATATTCGCACCAGCCTGAGGGGCCGGAAGTCTTTATCCTATTGCCTTCTGACAAATGTTTACGGTTTACCAACAGTTTCACATAATTAGTACCGTTTCCTCATAGTACAGAGCAATGTGATGTCCGAAATGGCAGACAAAATTAGGTAATAACACGACATATATGCAAGGCAATATAAGGTGTATGTATAGGTTGGAAATTGTGATCGTTGCTCGCTCGCTCCGCTCGCTCGAAAAAATCTAGTCCAACCTCACAACCGATCCGACATGTTCGCAAATTTGAAATATGTCGCCACCATATCGAATAATGAACGGAAGATGGATTGGTTTTAGGTTAGGCTATAGCTTTCGTGCGAGCGCAGCGAACGAGAGACGCGTAAAGGTGTGTCACAAACCAACTGTTTGGCACATACGGACATTGAAATATTCGCACCAGCCCGAGGAGCCGGAAGTCTTTATCCTATTGCCTTCTGACAAATGTTTACGGTTTAGCAATAGTTTCACATAATTAGTACCGTTTCCTCATAGTACAGTGCAACGTGATGTCCGAAATGGCTGACAAAATTAGGTACAAGCACGAAATATATGCAAGACAATATTTGGTATATGTATAGCTTGGAAATTGTGACCGTTGCTCGCGCGCTCCGCTCGCTCGTAAAAATCTAGTCCAACCCCACAACCGATCCGACACGTTCGCAAATTTGAAATATGTCGCCTTCATATCGAATAACGAACGCAAGATGGATTGGTTTTAGGTTAGGCTATAGTTTTCGAGCGAGCGCAGCAAGCGAGTGACGCGTATAGGTGTGTCAAAAACCAACGGTTTGGCACATACGGACATTGAAATATTCGCACCAGCCCGAGGAGCCGGAAGTATTTATCCTATTGCCTACCGACACATGTTTACAGTTTAAGAACAGTTTCACATAAATAGTACTATTTCCTCATAGTACAGTGCAATGTGATGTCCGAAATGGCTGACAAAATTAGGTAATAACACGAAATATATGGAAGGCAATATAAGGTATATGTATAGCTTGGAAATTGTGACCGTTGCTCGCTCGCTCCGCTCGCTCGTAAAAATCTAGTCCAACCCCACAACCGATCCGAGACGTTCGCAAATTTGAAATATGTCGCCATCATATCGAATAATGAACGGAAGATGGATTGGTTTTAGGTTAGGCTATAGCTTTCGTGCGAGCGCAGCGAACGAGAGACGCGTAAAGGTGTGTCACAAACCATCGGTTTGGCACATACGGACATTGATATATTCGCACCAGCCCGAGGAGCCGGAAGTCTTTATCCTATTGCCTTGTGACAAATGTTTACGGTTTAGCAATAGTTTCACATAATTAGTACCGTTTCCTCATAGTACAGTGCAACGTGATGTCCGAAATGGCTGACAAAATTAGGTACAAGCACGAAATATATGCAAGACAATATTTGGTATATGTATAGCTTGGAAATTGTGACCGTTGCTCGCGCGCTCCGCACGCTCGTAAAAATCTAGTCCAACCCCACAACCGATCCGACACGTTCGCAAATTTGAAATATGTCGCCTTCATATCGAATAACGAACGCAAGATGGATTGGTTTTCGGTTAGGCTACAGTTTTCGAGCGAGCGCTGCAAGCGAGAGACGCGTATAGGTGTGTCATAAACCAACGGTTTGGCACATACGGACATTGAAATATTCGCACCAGCCGGAGGAGCCGGAAGTATTTATCCTATTGCCTACCGACACATGTTTACAGTTTATGAATAGTTTCACATAAATAGTACTATTTCCTCATAGTACAGTGCAATGTGATGTCCGAAATGGCTGACAAAATTAGGTAATAACACGAAATATATGGAAGGCAATATAAGGTATATGTATAGCTTGGAAATTGTGACCGTTGCTCGCTCACTCCGCTCGCTCGTAAAAATCTAGTCCAACCTCACAACCGATCCCACACGTTCGCAAATTTGAAATATGTCGCCATCATATCGAATAATGAACGCAAGATGGATTGGTTTTAGGTTAGGCTATAGTTTTCGAGCGAGCGCCGCGAGCGAGAGACGCGTAAAGGTGTGTCATAAACCAACGGTTTGGAACATACGGACATTGAAATATTCGCACCAGCCCGAGGAGCCGGAAGTATTTATCCTATTGCCTACCGACACATGTTTACAGTTTATGAATAGTTTCACATAAATAGTACTATTTCTTCATAGTACAGTGCAATGTGATGTCCGAAATGGCTGACAAAATTAGGTAATAACACGAAATATATGGAAGGCAATATAAGGTATATGTATAGCTTGGAAATTGTGACCGTTGCTCGCTCGCTGCGCTCGCTCGTAAAAATCTAGTCCAACCCCACAACCGATCCGACACGTTCGCAAATTTGAAATATGTCGCCATCATATCGAAGAATGACGGAAGATGGATTGGTTTTGGGTTAGGCTATAGTTTTCGAGCGAGCGCAGCGAGCGAGCGACGCGTAAATGTGTGTCTCAAACCAACGGTTTGGCACATACGGACATTGAACTATTCGCACCAGCCCGAGGAGCCGGAAGTATTTATCCTATTGCCTTCTGACAAATGTTTACGGTTTACCAATAGTTTCACATAATTAGTACCGTTTCCTCATAGTACAGTGCAACGTGATGTCCAAAATGGCTGACAAAATTAGGTAATAACACGAAATATATGGAAGGCAATATAAGGTGTATGTATAGGTTGGAAATTGTGATCGTTGCTCGCTCGCTCCGCTCGCTCGAAAAAATCTAGTCCAACCTCACAACCGATCCGACATGTTCGCAAATTTGAAATATGTCGCCACCATATCGAATAATGAACGGTAGATGGATTGGTTTTAGGTTAGGCTATAGCTTTCGTGCGAGCGCAGCGAACGAGAGACGCGTAAAGGTGTGTCACAAACCAACGGTTTGGCACATACGGACATTGAAATATTCGCACCAGCCCGAGGAGCCGGAAGTCTTTATCCTATTGCCTTCTGACAAATGTTTACGGTTTACCAATAGTTTCACATAATTAGTACCGTTTCCTCATAGTACAGTGCAACGTGATGTTCGAAATGGCTGACAAAATTAGGTACAAGCACGAAATATATGCAAGACAATATATGGTATATGTATAGCTTGGAAATTGTGACCGTTGCTCGCTCGCTCCGCTCGCTCGTAAAAATCTAGTCCAACCTCACAACCGATCCCACACATTCGCAAATTTGAAATATGTCGCCTTCATATCGAATAACGAACGCAAGATGGATTGGTTTTAGGTTAGGCTACAGTTTTCGAGCGAGCGCTGCAAGCGAGAGACGCGTATAGGTGTGTCATAAACCAACGGTTTGGCACATACGGACATTGAAATATTCGCACCAGCCCGAGGAGCCGGAAGTATTTATCCTATTGCCTACCGACACATGTTTACAGTTTATGAATAGTTTCACATAAATAGTACTATTTCCTCATAGTACAGTGCAATGTGATGTCCGAAATGGCTGACAAAATTAGGTAATAACACGAAATATATGGAAGGCAATATAAGGTATATGTATAGCTTGGAAATTGTGACCGTTGCTCGCTCGCTCCGCTCGCTCGTAAAAATCTAGTCCAACCCCACAACCGATCCGACACGTTCGCAAATTTGAAATATGTCGCCATCATATCGAAGAATGACGGAAGATGGATTGGTTTTAGGTTAGGCTATAGTTTTCGAGCGAGCGCAGCGAGCGAGCGACTCGTAAATGTGTGTCTCAAACCAACGGTTTGGCACATACGGACATTGAACTATTCGCACCAGCCCGAGGAGCCGGAAGTATTTATCCTATTGCCTACCGACACATGTTTACAGTTTATGAATAGTTTCACATAAAGAGTACTATTTCCACATAGTACAGTGCAATGTGATGTCCGAAATGGCTGACAAAATTAGGTAATAACACGAAATATATGGAAGGCAATATAAGGTATATGTATAGCTTGGAAATTGTGACCGTTGCTCGCTCGCTCCGCTCGCTCGTAAAAATCTAGTCCAACCCCACAACCGATCCGACACGTTCGCAAATTTGAAATATGTCGCCATCATATCGAAGAATGACGGAAGATGGATTGGTTTTAGGTTAGGCTATAGTTTTCGAGCGAGCGCAGCGAGCGAGCGACGCGTAAATGTGTGTCTCAAACCAACGGTTTGGCACATACGGACATTGAACTATTCGCACCAGCCCGAGGAGCCGGAAGTATTTATCCTATTGACTTCTGACAAATGTTTACGGTTTACCAATAGTTTCACATAATTAGTACCGTTTCCTCATAGTACAGTGCAACGTGATGTCCAAAATGGCTGACAAAATTAGGTAATAACACGAAATATATGGAAGGCAATATAAGGTATATGTATAGCTTGGAAATTGTGACCGTTGCTCGCTCGCTCCGCTCGCTCTTAAAAATCTAGTCCAACCTCACAACCGATCCCACACGTTCGCAAATTTGAAATATGTCGCCACCATATCGAATAATGAACGGAAGATGGATTGGTTTTAGGTTAGGCTGTGGCTTTCGTGCGAGCGCAGCGAGCGAGAGACGCGTAAAGGTGTGTCACAAACCATCGGTTTGGCACATACGGACATTGATATATTCGCACCAGCCCGAGGAGCCGGAAGTCTTTATCCTATTGCCTTGTGACAAATGTTTACGGTTTACCAATAGTTTCACATAATTAGTACCGTTTCCTCATAGTACAGTGCAACGTGATGTCCGAAATGGCTGACAAAATTAGGTACAAGCACGAAATATATGCAAGACAATATATGGTATATGTATAGCTTGGAAATTGTGACCGTTGCTCGCTCGCTCCGCTCGCTCGTAAAAATCTAGTCCAACCCCACAACCGATCCGACACGTTCGCAAATTTGAAATATGTCGCCATCATATCGAAGAATGACGGAAGATGGATTGGTTTTAGGTTAGGCTATAGTTTTCGAGCGAGCGACGCGTAAATGTGTGTCTCAAACCAACGGTTTGGCACATACGGACATTGAACTATTCGCACCAGCCCGAGGAGCCGGAAGTATTTATCCTATTGCCTACCGACACATGTTTAAAGTTTATGAATAGTTTCACATAAATAGTACTATTTCCTCATAGTACAGTGCAATGTGATGTCCGAAATGGCAGACAAAATTAGGTAATGACACGACATATATGCAAGGCAATATAAGGTGTATGTATAGGTTGGAAATTGTGATCGTTGCTCGCTCGCTCCGCTCGCTCGAAAAAATCTAGTCCAACCTCACAACCGATCCGACATGTTCGTAAATTTGAAATATGTCGCCACCATATCGAATAATGAACGGAAGATGGATTGGTTTTAGGTTAGGCTATAGCTTTCGTGCGAGCGCAGCGAGCGAGAGACGCGTAAATGTGTGTCACAAACCAACGGTTTGGCACATACGGACATTGAAATATTCGCACCAGCCCGAGGAGCCGAAAGCCTTATCCTATTGCCTTCTGACAAATGTTTACGGTTTACCAACAGTTTCACATAATTAGTACCGTTTCCTCATAGTACAGTGCAATGTGATGTCTGAAATGGCAGACAAAATTAGGTAATAACACGACATATATGCAAGGCAATATAAGGTGTATGTATAGGTTGGAAATTGTGATCGTTGCTCGCTCGCTCCGCTCGCTCGAAAAAATCTAGTCCAACCTCACAACCGATCCGCCATGTTCGCAAATTTGAAATATGTCGCCACCATATCGAATAATGAACGGAAGATGGATTGGTTTTAGGTTAGGCTATAGTTTTCGAGCGAGCGACGCGTAAATGTGTGTCTCAAACCAACGGTTTGGCACATACGGACATTGAACTATTCGCACCATCCCGAGGAGCCGAAAGTATTTATCCTATTGCCTTGTGACAAATGTTTACGGTTTACCAATAGTTTCACATAAGTAGTACCGTTTCCTCATAGTACAGTGCAACGTGATGTCCGAAATGGCTGACAAAATTAGGTACAAGCACGAAATATATGCAAGACAATATATGGTATATGTATAGCTTGGAAATTGTGACCGTTGCTCGCTCGCTCCGCTCGCTCGTAAAAATCTAGTCCAACCCCACAACCGATCCGACACGTTCGCAAATTTGAAATATGTCGCCTTCATATCGAATAATGAACGCAAGATGGATTGGTTTTAGGTTAGGCTATAGTTTTCGAGCGAGCGCAGCGAGCGAGAGACGCGTATAGCTGTGTCATAAACCAACGGTTTGGCACATACGGACATTGAAATATTCGCACCAGCCCGAGGAGCCGGAAGTATTTATCCTATTGCCTACCGACACATGTTTACAGTTTATGAATAGTTTCACATAAATAGTACTATTTCCTCATAGTACAGTGCAATGTGATGTCCGAAATGGCAGACAAAATTAGGTAATAACACGACATATATGCAAGGCAATATAAGGTGTATGTATAGGTTGGAAATTGTGATCGTTGCTCGCTCGCTCCGCTCGCTCGAAAAAATCTAGTCCAACCTCACAACCGATCCGACATGTTCGCAAATTTGAAATATGTCGCCACCATATCGAAGAATGACGGAAGATGGATTGGTTTTAGGTTAGGCTATAGTTTTCGAGCGAGCGACGCGTAAATGTGTGTCTCAAACCAACGGTTTGGCACATACGGACATTGAAATATTCGCACCAGCCCGAGGAGCCGGAAGTCTTTATCCTATTGCCTTCTGACAAATGTTTACGGTTTAGCAATAGTTTCACATAATTAGTACCGTTTCCTCATAGTACAGTGCAACGTGATGTCCGAAATGGCTGACAAAATTAGGTGCAAGCACGAAATATATGCAAGACAATATTTGGTATATGTATAGCTTGGAAATTGTGACCGTTGCTCGCGCGCTCCGCTCGCTCGTAAAAATCTAGTCCAACCCCACAACCGATCCGACACGTTCGCAAATTTGAAATATGTCGCCTTCATATCGAATAACGAACGCAAGATGGATTGGTTTTAGGTTAGGCTATAGTTTTCGAGCGAGCGCAGCAAGCGAGTGACGCGTATAGGTGTGTCATAAACCAACGGTTTGGCACATACGGACATTGAAATATTCGCACCAGCCCGAGGAGCCGGAAGTATTTATCCTATTGCCTACCGACACATGTTTACAGTTTAAGAACAGTTTCACATAAATAGTACTATTTCCTCATAGTACAGTGCAATGTGATGTCCGAAATGGCTGACAAAATTAGGTAATAACACGAAATATATGGAAGGCAATATAAGGTATATGTATAGCTTGGAAATTGTGACCGTTGCTCGCTCGCTCCGCTCGCTCGTAAAAATCTAGTCCAACCCCACAACCGATCCGACACGTTCGCAAATTTGAAATATGTCGCCATCATATCGAAGAATGACGGAAGATGGATTGGTTTTAGGTTAGGCTATAGTTTTCGAGCGAGCGACGCGTAAATGTGTGTCTCAAACCAACGGTTTGGCACATACGGACATTGAACTATTCGCACCAGCCCGAGGAGCCGGAAGTATTTATCCTATTGCCTACCGACACATGTTTAAAGTTTATGAATAGTTTCACATAAATAGTACTATTTCCTCATAGTACAGTGCAATGTGATGTCCGAAATGGCAGACAAAATTAGGTAATGACACGACATATATGCAAGGCAATATAAGGTGTGTGTATAGGTTGGAAATTGTGATCGTTGCTCGCTCGCTCCGCTCGCTCGAAAAAATCTAGTCCAACCTCACAACCGATCCGACATGTTCGCAAATTTGAAATATGTCGCCACCATATCGAATAATGAACGGAAGATGGATTGGTTTTAGGTTAGGCTATAGCTTTCGTGCGAGCGCAGCGAGCGAGAGACGCATAAATGTGTGTCACAAACCAACGGTTTGGCACATACGGACATTGAAATATTCGCACCAGCCCGAGGAGCCGAAAGTCTTTATCCTATTGCCTTCTGACAAATGTTTACGGTTTACCAACAGTTTCACATAATTAGTACCGTTTCCTCATAGTACAGTGCAATGTGATGTCCGAAATGGCAGACAAAATTAGGTAATAACACGACATATATGCAAGGCAATATAAGGTGTATGTATAGGTTGGAAATTGTGATCGTTGCTCGCACGCTCCGCTCGCTCGAAAAAATCTAGTCCAACCTCACAACCGATCCGACATGTTCGCAAATTTGAAATATGTCGCCACCATATCGAATAATGAACGGAAGATGGATTGGTTTTAGGTTAGGCTATAGTTTTCGAGCGAGCGACGCGTAAATGTGTGTCTCAAACCAACGGTTTGGCACATACGGACATTGAACTATTCGCACCATCCCGAGGAGCCGGAAGTATTTATCCTATTGCCTTGTGACAAATGTTTACGGTTTACCAATAGTTTCACATAAGTAGTACCGTTTCCTCAGAGTACAGTGCAACGTGATGTCCGAAATGGCTGACAAAATTAGGTACAAGCACGAAATATATGCAAGACAATATATGGTATATGTATAGCTTGGAAATTGTGACCGTTGCTCGCTCGCTCCGCTCGCTCGTAAAAATCTAGTCCAACCCCACAACCGATCCGACACGTTCGCAAATTTGAAATATGTCGCCTTCATATCGAATAATGAACGCAAGATGGATTGGTTTTAGGTTAGGCTATAGTTTTCGAGCGAGCGCAGCGAGCGAGAGACGCGTATAGCTGTGTCATAAACCAACGGTTTGGCACATACGGACATTGAAATATTCGCACCAGCCCGAGGAGCCGGAAGTATTTATCCTATTGCCTACCGACACATGTTTACAGTTTATGAATAGTTTCACATAAATAGTACTATTTCCTCATAGTACAGTGCAATGTGATGTCCGAAATGGCTGACAAAATTAGGTAATAACACGAAATATATGGAAGGCAATATAAGGTGTATGTATAGGTTGGAAATTGTGATCGTTGCTCGCTCGCTCCGCTCGCTCGAAAAAATCTAGTCCAACCTCACAACCGATCCGACATGTTCGCAAATTTGAAATATGTCGCCACCATATCGAATAATGAACGGAAGATGGATTGGTTTTAGGTTAGGCTATAGCTTTCGTGCGAGCGCAGCGAACGAGAGACGCGTAAAGGTGTGTCACAAACCAACGGTTTGGCACATACGGACATTGAAATATTCGCACCAGCCCGAGGAGCCGGAAGTCTTTATCCTGTTGCCTTCTGAAACATGTTTACAGTTTATGAATAGTTTCACATAAATAGTACTATTTCCACATAGTACAGTGCAATGTGATGTCCGAAATGGCTGACAAAATTAGGTACTAACACGAAATATATGCAAGGCAATATAAGGTATATGTATAGCTTGGAAATTGTGACCGTTGCTCGCTCGCTCCGCTCGCTCGTAAAAATCTAGTCCAACCCCACAACCGATCCGACACGTTCGCAAATTTGAAATATGTCGCCATCATATCGAAGAATGACGGAAGATGGATTGGTTTTAGGTTAGGCTATAGTTTTCGAGCGAGCGACGCGTAAATGTGTGTCTCAAACCAACGGTTTGGCACATACGGACATTGAACTATTCGCACCAGCCCGAGGAGCCGGAAGTATTTATCCTATTGCCTACCGACACATGTTTATAGTTTATGAATAGTTTCACATAAATAGTACTATTTCCTCATAGTACAGTGCAATGTGATGTCCGAAATGGCAGACAAAATTAGGTAATGACACGACATATATGCAAGGCAATATAAGGTGTATGTATAGGTTGGAAATTGTGATCGTTGCTCGCTCGCTCCGCTCGCTCGAAAAAATCTAGTCCAACCTCACAACCGATCCGACATGTTCGTAAATTTGAAATATGTCGCCACCATATCGAATAATGAACGGAAGATGGATTGGTTTTAGGTTAGGCTATAGCTTTCGTGCGAGCGCAGCGAGCGAGAGACGCGTAAATGTGTGTCACAAACCAACGGTTTGGCACATACGGACATTGAAATATTCGCACCAGCCCGAGGAGCCGAAAGCCTTATCCTATTGCCTTCTGACAAATGTTTACGGTTTACCAACAGTTTCACATAATTAGTACCGTTTCCTCATAGTACAGTGCAATGTGATGTCCGAAATGGCAGACAAAATTAGGTAATAACACGACATATATGCAAGGCAATATAAGGTGTATGTATAGGTTGGAAATTGTGATCGTTGCTCGCTCGCTCCGCTCGCTCGAAAAAATCTAGTCCAACCTCACAACCGATCCGCCATGTTCGCAAATTTGAAATATGTCGCCACCATATCGAATAATGAACGGAAGATGGATTGGTTTTAGGTTAGGCTATAGTTTTCGAGCGAGCGACGCGTAAATGTGTGTCTCAAACCAACGGTTTGGCACATACGGACATTGAACTATTCGCACCATCCCGAGGAGCCGAAAGTATTTATCCTATTGCCTTGTGACAAATGTTTACGGTTTACCAATAGTTTCACATAAGTAGTACCGTTTCCTCATAGTACAGTGCAACGTGATGTCCGAAATGGCTGACAAAATTAGGTACAAGCACGAAATATATGCAAGACAATATATGGTATATGTATAGCTTGGAAATTGTGACCGTTGCTCGCTCGCTCCGCTCGCTCGTAAAAATCTAGTCCAACCCCACAACCGATCCGACACGTTCGCAAATTTGAAATATGTCGCCTTCATATCGAATAATGAACGCAAGATGGATTGGTTTTAGGTTAGGCTATAGTTTTCGAGCGAGCGCAGCGAGCGAGAGACGCGTATAGCTGTGTCATAAACCAACGGTTTGGCACATACGGACATTGAAATATTCGCACCAGCCCGAGGAGCCGGAAGTATTTATCCTATTGCCTACCGACACATGTTTACAGTTTATGAATAGTTTCACATAAATAGTACTATTTCCTCATAGTACAGTGCAATGTGATGTCCGAAATGGCAGACAAAATTAGGTAATAACACGACATATATGCAAGGCAATATAAGGTGTATGTATAGGTTGGAAATTGTGATCGTTGCTCGCTCGCTCCGCTCGCTCGAAAAAATCTAGTCCAACCTCACAACCGATCCGACATGTTCGCAAATTTGAAATATGTCGCCACCATATCGAAGAATGACGGAAGATGGATTGGTTTTAGGTTAGGCTATAGTTTTCGAGCGAGCGACGCGTAAATGTGTGTCTCAAACCAACGGTTTGGCACATACGGACATTGAAATATTCGCACCAGCCCGAGGAGCCGGAAGTCTTTATCCTATTGCCTTCTGACAAATGTTTACGGTTTAGCAATAGTTTCACATAATTAGTACCGTTTCCTCATAGTACAGTGCAACGTGATGTCCGAAATGGCTGACAAAATTAGGTACAAGCACGAAATATATGCAAGACAATATTTGGTATATGTATAGCTTGGAAATTGTGACCGTTGCTCGCGCGCTCCGCTCGCTCGTAAAAATCTAGTCCAACCCCACAACCGATCCGACACGTTCGCAAATTTGAAATATGTCGCCTTCATATCGAATAACGAACGCAAGATGGATTGGTTTTAGGTTAGGCTATAGTTTTCGAGCGAGCGCAGCAAGCGAGTGACGCGTATAGGTGTGTCATAAACCAACGGTTTGGCACATACGGACATTGAAATATTCGCACCAGCCCGAGGAGCCGGAAGTATTTATCCTATTGCCTACCGACACATGTTTACAGTTTAAGAACAGTTTCACATAAATAGTACTATTTCCTCATAGTACAGTGCAATGTGATGTCCGAAATGGCTGACAAAATTAGGTAATAACACGAAATATATGGAAGGCAATATAAGGTATATGTATAGCTTGGAAATTGTGACCGTTGCTCGCTCGCTCCGCTCGCTCGTAAAAATCTAGTCCAACCCCACAACCGATCCGACACGTTCGCAAATTTGAAATATGTCGCCATCATATCGAAGAATGACGGAAGATGGATTGGTTTTAGGTTAGGCTATAGTTTTCGAGCGAGCGACGCGTAAATGTGTGTCTCAAACCAACGGTTTGGCACATACGGACATTGAACTATTCGCACCAGCCCGAGGAGCCGGAAGTATTTATCCTATTGCCTACCGACACATGTTTAAAGTTTATGAATAGTTTCACATAAATAGTACTATTTCCTCATAGTACAGTGCAATGTGATGTCCGAAATGGCAGACAAAATTAGGTAATGACACGACATATATGCAAGGCAATATAAGGTGTGTGTATAGGTTGGAAATTGTGATCGTTGCTCGCTCGCTCCGCTCGCTCGAAAAAATCTAGTCCAACCTCACAACCGATCCGACATGTTCGCAAATTTGAAATATGTCGCCACCATATCGAATAATGAACGGAAGATGGATTGGTTTTAGGTTAGGCTATAGCTTTCGTGCGAGCGCAGCGAGCGAGAGACGCATAAATGTGTGTCACAAACCAACGGTTTGGCACATACGGACATTGAAATATTCGCACCAGCCCGAGGAGCCGAAAGTCTTTATCCTATTGCCTTCTGACAAATGTTTACGGTTTACCAACAGTTTCACATAATTAGTACCGTTTCCTCATAGTACAGTGCAATGTGATGTCCGAAATGGCAGACAAAATTAGGTAATAACACGACATATATGCAAGGCAATATAAGGTGTATGTATAGGTTGGAAATTGTGATCGTTGCTCGCACGCTCCGCTCGCTCGAAAAAATCTAGTCCAACCTCACAACCGATCCGACATGTTCGCAAATTTGAAATATGTCGCCACCATATCGAATAATGAACGGAAGATGGATTGGTTTTAGGTTAGGCTATAGTTTTCGAGCGAGCGACGCGTAAATGTGTGTCTCAAACCAACGGTTTGGCACATACGGACATTGAACTATTCGCACCATCCCGAGGAGCCGGAAGTATTTATCCTATTGCCTTGTGACAAATGTTTACGGTTTACCAATAGTTTCACATAAGTAGTACCGTTTCCTCAGAGTACAGTGCAACGTGATGTCCGAAATGGCTGACAAAATTAGGTACAAGCACGAAATATATGCAAGACAATATATGGTATATGTATAGCTTGGAAATTGTGACCGTTGCTCGCTCGCTCCGCTCGCTCGTAAAAATCTAGTCCAACCCCACAACCGATCCGACACGTTCGCAAATTTGAAATATGTCGCCTTCATATCGAATAATGAACGCAAGATGGATTGGTTTTAGGTTAGGCTATAGTTTTCGAGCGAGCGCAGCGAGCGAGAGACGCGTATAGCTGTGTCATAAACCAACGGTTTGGCACATACGGACATTGAAATATTCGCACCAGCCCGAGGAGCCGGAAGTATTTATCCTATTGCCTACCGACACATGTTTACAGTTTATGAATAGTTTCACATAAATAGTACTATTTCCTCATAGTACAGTGCAATGTGATGTCCGAAATGGCTGACAAAATTAGGTAATAACACGAAATATATGGAAGGCAATATAAGGTGTATGTATAGCTTGGAAATTGTGATCGTTGCTCGCTCGCTCCGCTCGCTCGAAAAAATCTAGTCCAACCTCACAACCGATCCGACATGTTCGCAAATTTGAAATATGTCGCCACCATATCGAATAATGAACGGAAGATGGATTGGTTTTAGGTTAGGCTATAGCTTTCGTGCGAGCGCAGCGAACGAGAGACGCGTAAAGGTGTGTCACAAACCAACGGTTTGGCACATACGGACATTGAAATATTCGCACCAGCCCGAGGAGCCGGAAGTCTTTATCCTGTTGCCTTCTGAAACATGTTTACAGTTTATGAATAGTTTCACATAAATAGTACTATTTCCACATAGTACAGTGCAATGTGATGTCCGAAATGGCTGACAAAATTAGGTACTAACACGAAATATATGCAAGGCAATATAAGGTATATGTATAGCTTGGAAATTGTGACCGTTGCTCGCTCGCTCCGCTCGCTCGTAAAAATCTAGTCCAACCCCACAACCGATCCGACACGTTCGCAAATTTGAAATATGTCGCCATCATATCGAAGAATGACGGAAGATGGATTGGTTTTAGGTTAGGCTATAGTTTTCGAGCGAGCGACGCGTAAATGTGTGTCTCAAACCAACGGTTTGGCACATACGTACATTGAACTATTCGCACCAGCCCGAGGAGCCGGAAGTATTTATCCTATTGCCTACCGACACATGTTTATAGTTTATGAATAGTTTCACATAAATAGTACTATTTCCTCATAGTACAGTGCAATGTGATGTCCGAAATGGCAGACAAAATTAGGTAATGACACGACATATATGCAAGGCAATATAAGGTGTATGTATAGGTTGGAAATTGTGATCGTTGCTCGCTCGCTCCGCTCGCTCGAAAAAATCTAGTCCAACCTCACAACCGATCCGACATGTTCGCAAATTTGAAATATGTCGCCACCATATCGAATAATGAACGGAAGATGGATTGGTTTTAGGTTAGGCTATAGCTTTCGTGCGAGCGCAGCGAGCGAGAGACGCGTAAATGTGTGTCACAAACCAACGGTTTGGCACATACGGACATTGAAATATTCGCACCAGCCCGAGGAGCCGAAAGTCTTTATCCTATTGCCTTCTGACAAATGTTTACGGTTTACCAACAGTTTCACATAATTAGTACCGTTTCCTCATAGTACAGTGCAATGTGATGTCCGAAATGGCAGACAAAATTAGGTAATAACACGACATATAAGCAAGGCAATATAAGGTGTATGTATAGGTTGGAAATTGTGATCGTTGCTCGCACGCTCCGCTCGGTCGAAAAAATCTAGTCCAACCTCACAACCGATCCGACATGTTCGCAAATTTGAAATATGTCGCCACCATATCGAATAATGAACGGAAGATGGATTGGTTTTAGGTTAGGCTATAGTTTTCGAGCGAGCGACGCGTAAATGTGTGTCTCAAACCAACGGTTTGGCACATACGGACATTGAACTATTCGCACCATCCCGAGGAGCCGGAAGTATTTATCCTATTGCCTTGTGACAAATGTTTACGGTTTACCAATAGTTTCACATAAGTAGTACCGTTTCCTCAGAGTACAGTGTAACGTGATGTCCGAAATGGCTGACAAAATTAGGTACAAGAACGAAATATATGCAAGACAATATATGGTATATGTATAGCTTGGAAATTGTGACCGTTGCTCGCTCGCTCCGCTCGCTCGTAAAAATCTAGTCCAACCCCACAACCGATCCGACACGTTCGCAAATTTGAAATATGTCGCCTTCATATCGAATAATGAACGCAAGATGGATTGGTTTTAGGTTAGGCTATAGTTTTCGAGCGAGCGCAGCGAGCGAGAGACGCGTATAGCTGTGTCATAAACCAACGGTTTGGCACATACGGACATTGAAATATTCGCACCAGCCCGAGGAGCCGGAAGTATTTATCCTATTGCCTACCGACACATGTTTACAGTTTATGAATAGTTTCACATAAATAGTACTATTTCCTCATAGTACAGTGCAATGTGATGTCCGAAATGGCTGACAAAATTAGGTAATAACACGAAATATATGGAAGGCAATATAAGGTGTATGTATAGGTTGGAAATTGTGATCGTTGCTCGCTCGCTCCGCTCGCTCGAAAAAATCTAGTCCAACCTCACAACCGATCCGACATGTTCGCAAATTTGAAATATGTCGCCACCATATCGAATAATGAACGGAAGATGGATTGGTTTTAGGTTAGGCTATAGCTTTCGTGCGAGCGCAGCGAACGAGAGACACGTAAAGGTGTGTCACAAACCAACGGTTTGGCACATACGGACATTGAAATATTCGCACCAGCCCGAGGAGCCGGAAGTCTTTATCCTGTTGCCTTCTGAAACATGTTTACAGTTTATGAATAGTTTCACATAAATAGTACTATTTCCACATAGTACAGTGCAATGTGATGTCCGAAATGGCAGACAAAATTAGGTAATAACACGACATATATGCAAGGCAATATAAGGTGTATGTATAGGTTGGAAATTGTGATCGTTGCTCGCACGCTCCGCTCGCTCGAAAAAATCTAGTCCAACCTCACAACCGATCCGACATGTTCGCAAATTTGAAATATGTCGCCACCATATCGAATAATGAACGGAAGATGGATTGGTTTTAGGTTAGGCTATAGTTTTCGAGCGAGCGACGCGTAAATGTGTGTCTCAAACCAACGGTTTGGCACATACGGACATTGAACTATTCGCACCATCCCGAGGAGCCGGAAGTATTTATCCTATTGCCTTGTGACAAATGTTTACGGTTTACCAATAGTTTCACATAAGTAGTACCGTTTCCTCAGAGTACAGTGCAACGTGATGTCCGAAATGGCTGACAAAATTAGGTACAAGCACGAAATATATGCAAGACAATATATGGTATATGTATAGCTTGGAAATTGTGACCGTTGCTCGCTCGCTCCGCTCGCTCGTAAAAATCTAGTCCAACCCCACAACCGATCCGACACGTTCGCAAATTTGAAATATGTCGCCTTCATATCGAATAATGAACGCAAGATGGATTGGTTTTAGGTTAGGCTATAGTTTTCGAGCGAGCGCAGCGAGCGAGAGACGCGTATAGCTGTGTCATAAACCAACGGTTTGGCACATACGGACATTGAAATATTCGCACCAGCCCGAGGAGCCGGAAGTATTTATCCTATTGCCTACCGACACATGTTTATAGTTTATGAATAGTTTCACATAAATAGTACTATTTCCTCATAGTACAGTGCAATGTGATGTCCGAAATGGCAGACAAAATTAGGTAATGACACGACATATATGCAAGGCAATATAAGGTGTATGTATAGGTTGGAAATTGTGATCGTTGCTCGCTCGCTCCGCTCGCTCGAAAAAATCTAGTCCAACCTCACAACCGATCCGACATGTTCGCAAATTTGAAATATGTCGCCACCATATCGAATAATGAACGGAAGATGGATTGGTTTTAGGTTAGGCTATAGCTTTCGTGCGAGCGCAGCGAGCGAGAGACGCGTAAATGTGTGTCACAAACCAACGGTTTGGCACATACGGACATTGAAATATTCGCACCAGCCCGAGGAGCCGAAAGTCTTTATCCTATTGCCTTCTGACAAATGTTTACGGTTTACCAACAGTTTCACATAATTAGTACCGTTTCCTCATAGTACAGTGCAATGTGATGTCCGAAATGGCAGACAAAATTAGGTAATAACACGACATATAAGCAAGGCAATATAAGGTGTATGTATAGGTTGGAAATTGTGATCGTTGCTCGCACGCTCCGCTCGGTCGAAAAAATCTAGTCCAACCTCACAACCGATCCGACATGTTCGCAAATTTGAAATATGTCGCCACCATATCGAATAATGAACGGAAGATGGATTGGTTTTAGGTTAGGCTATAGTTTTCGAGCGAGCGACGCGTAAATGTGTGTCTCAAACCAACGGTTTGGCACATACGGACATTGAACTATTCGCACCATCCCGAGGAGCCGGAAGTATTTATCCTATTGCCTTGTGACAAATGTTTACGGTTTACCAATAGTTTCACATAAGTAGTACCGTTTCCTCAGAGTACAGTGCAACGTGATGTCCGAAATGGCTGACAAAATTAGGTACAAGCACGAAATATATGCAAGACAATATATGGTATATGTATAGCTTGGAAATTGTGACCGTTGCTCGCTCGCTCCGCTCGCTCGTAAAAATCTAGTCCAACCCCACAACCGATCCGACACGTTCGCAAATTTGAAATATGTCGCCTTCATATCGAATAATGAACGCAAGATGGATTGGTTTTAGGTTAGGCTATAGTTTTCGAGCGAGCGCAGCGAGCGAGAGACGCGTATAGCTGTGTCATAAACCAACGGTTTGGCACATACGGACATTGAAATATTCGCACCAGCCCGAGGAGCCGGAAGTATTTATCCTATTGCCTACCGACACATGTTTACAGTTTATGAATAGTTTCACATAAATAGTACTATTTCCTCATAGTACAGTGCAATGAGATGTCCGAAATGGCTGACAAAATTAGGTAATAACACGAAATATATGGAAGGCAATATAAGGTGTATGTATAGGTTGGAAATTGTGATCGTTGCTCGCTCGCTCCGCTCCCTCGAAAAAATCTAGTCCAACCTCACAACCGATCCGACATGTTCGCAAATTTGAAATATGTCGCCACCATATCGAATAATGAACGGAAGATGGATTGGTTTTAGGTTAGGCTATAGCTTTCGTGCGAGCGCAGCGAACGAGAGACGCGTAAAGGTGTGTCACAAACCAACGGTTTGGCACATACGGACATTGAAATATTCGCACCAGTCCGAGGAGCCGGAAGTCTTTATCCTGTTGCCTTCTGAAACATGTTTACAGTTTATGAATAGTTTCACATAAATAGTACTATTTCCACATAGTACAGTGCAATGTGATGTCCGAAATGGCTGACAAAATTAGGTACTAACACGAAATATATGCAAGGCAATATAAGGTATATGTATAGCTTGGAAATTGTGACCGTTGCTCGCTCGCTCCGCTCGCTCGTAAAAATCTAGTCCAACCCCACAACCGATCCGACACGTTCGCAAATTTGAAATATGTCGCCATCATATCGAAGAATGACGGAAGATGGATTGGTTTTAGGTTAGGCTATAGTTTTCGAGCGAGCGACGCGTAAATGTGTGTCTCAAACCAACGGTTTGGCACATACGGACATTGAACTATTCGCACCAGCCCGAGGAGCCGGAAGTATTTATCCTATTGCCTACCGACACATGTTTATAGTTTATGAATAGTTTCACATAAATAGTACTATTTCCTCATAGTACAGTGCAATGTGATGTCCGAAATGGCAGACAAAATTAGGTAATGACACGACATATATGCAAGGCAATATAAGGTGTATGTATAGGTTGGAAATTGTGATCGTTGCTCGCTCGCTCCGCTCGCTCGAAAAAATCTAGTCCAACCTCACAACCGATCCGACATGTTCGCAAATTTGAAATATGTCGCCACCATATCGAATAATGAACGGAAGATGGATTGGTTTTAGGTTAGGCTATAGCTTTCGTGCGAGCGCAGCGAGCGAGAGACGCGTAAATGTGTGTCACAAACCAACGGTTTGGCACATACGGACATTGAAATATTCGCACCAGCCCGAGGAGCCGAAAGTCTTTATCCTATTGCCTTCTGACAAATGTTTACGGTTTACCAACAGTTTCACATAATTAGTACCGTTTCCTCATAGTACAGTGCAATGTGATGTCCGAAATGGCAGACAAAATTAGGTAATAACACGACATATATGCAAGGCAATATAAGGTGTATGTATAGGTTGGAAATTGTGATCGTTGCTCGCTCGCTCCGCTCGCTCGAAAAAATCTAGTCCAACCTCACAACCGATCCGACATGTTCGCAAATTTGAAATATGTCGCCACCATATCGAATAATGAACGGAAGATGGATTGGTTTTAGGTAAGGCTATAGTTTTCGAGCGAGCGACGCGTAAATGTGTGTCTCAAACCAACGGTTTGGCACAAACGGACATTGAACTATTCGCACCATCCCGAGGAGCCGGAAGTATTTATCCTATTGCCTTGTGACAAATGTTTACGGTTTACCAATAGTTTCACATAAGTAGTACCGTTTCCTCATAGTACAGTGCAACGTGATGTCCGAAATGGCTGACAAAATTAGGTACAAGCACGAAATATATGCAAGACAATATATGGTATATGTATAGCTTGGAAATTGTGACCGTTGCTCGCTCGCTCCGCTCGCTCGTAAAATTCTAGTCCAACCCCACAACCGATCC
The DNA here is from genome assembly GCF_024516045.1 of Bombus affinis. Lineage (NCBI taxonomy): Eukaryota > Metazoa > Arthropoda > Insecta > Hymenoptera > Apidae > Bombus > Bombus affinis. The sequence continues at coordinate 166,078 of NW_026108883.1, read as the reverse complement.
GACACGTTCGCAAATTTGAAATATGTCGCCTTCATATCGAATAATGAACGCAAGATGGATTGGTTTTAGGTTAGGCTATAGTTTTCGAGCGAGCGCAGCGAGCGAGAGACGCGTATAGCTGTGTCATAAACCAACGGTTTGGCACATACGGACATTGAAATATTCGCACCAGCCCGAGGAGCCGGAAGTATTTATCCTATTGCCTACCGACACATGTTTACAGTTTATGAATAGTTTCACATAAATAGTACTATTTCCTCATAGTACAGTGCAATGTGATGTCCGAAATGGCAGACAAAATTAGGTAATAACACGACATATATGCAAGGCAATATAAGGTGTATGTATAGGTTGGAAATTGTGATCGTTGCTCGCTCGCTCCGCTCGCTCGAAAAAATCTAGTCCAACCTCACAACCGATCCGACATGTTCGCAAATTTGAAATATGTCGCCACCATATCGAATAATGAACGGAAGATGGATTGGTTTTAGGTTAGGCTATAGTTTTCGAGCGAGCGACGCGTAAATGTGTGTCTCAAACCAACGGTTTGGCACATACGGACATTGAACTATTCGCACCATCCCGAGGAGCCGGAAGTATTTATCCTATTGCCTTGTGACAAATGTTTACGGTTTACCAATAGTTTCACATAAGTAGTACCGTTTCCTCAGAGTACAGTGCAACGTGATGTCCGAAATGGCTGACAAAATTAGGTACAAGCACGAAATATATGCAAGACAATATATGGTATATGTATAGCTTGGAAATTGTGACCGTTGCTCGCTCGCTCCGCTCGCTCGTAAAAATCTAGTCCAACCCCACAACCGATCCGACACGTTCGCAAATTTGAAATATGTCGCCTTCATATCGAATAATGAACGCAAGATGGATTGGTTTTAGGTTAGGCTATAGTTTTCGAGCGAGCGCAGCGAGCGAGAGACGCGTATAGCTGTGTCATAAACCAACGGTTTGGCACATACGGACATTGAAATATTCGCACCAGCCCGAGGAGCCGGAAGTATTTATCCTATTGCCTACCGACACATGTTTACAGTTTATGAATAGTTTCACATAAATAGTACTATTTCCTCATAGTACAGTGCAATGTGATGTCCGAAATGGCTGACAAAATTAGGTACTAACACGAAATATATGCAAGGCAATATAAGGTATATGTATAGCTTGGAAATTGTGACCGTTGCTCGCTCGCTCCGCTCGCTCGTAAAAATCTAGTCCACCCCACAACCGATCCGACACGTTCGCAAATTTGAAATATGTCGCCATCATATCGAAGAATGACGGAAGATGGATTGGTTTTAGGTTAGGCTATAGTTTTCGAGCGAGCGACGCGTAAATGTGTGTCTCAAACCAACGGTTTGGCACATACGGACATTGAACTATTCGCACCAGCCCGAGGAGCCGGAAGTATTTATCCTATTGCCTACCGACACATGTTTATAGTTTAAGAACAGTTTCACATAAATAGTACTATTTCCTCATAGTACAGTGCAATGTGATGTCCGAAATGGCTGACAAAATTAGGTAATAACACGAAATATATGGAAGGCAATATAAGGTATATGTATAGCTTGGAAATTGTGACCGTTGCTCGCTCGCTCCGCTCGCTCGTAAAAATCTAGTCCAACCCCACAACCGATCCGACACGTTCGCAAATTTGAAATATGTCGCCATCATATCGAAGAATGACGGAAGATGGATTGGTTTTAGGTTAGGCTATAGTTTTCGAGCGAGCGACGCGTAAATGTGTGTCTCAAACCAACGGTTTGGCACATACGGACATTGAACTATTCGCACCAGCCCGAGGAGCCGGAAGTATTTATCCTATTGCCTACCGACACATGTTTAAAGTTTATGAATAGTTTCACATAAATAGTACTATTTCCTCATAGTACAGTGCAATGTGATGTCCGAAATGGCAGACAAAATTAGGTAATGACACGACATATATGCAAGGCAATATAAGGTGTGTGTATAGGTTGGAAATTGTGATCGTTGCTCGCTCGCTCCGCTCGCTCGAAAAAATCTAGTCCAACCTCACAACCGATCCGACATGTTCGCAAATTTGAAATATGTCGCCACCATATCGAATAATGAACGGAAGATGGATTGGTTCTAGGTTAGGCTATAGTTTTCGAGCGAGCGACGCGTAAATGTGTGTCTCAAACCAACGGTTTGGCACATACGGACATTGAACTATTCGCACCATCCCGAGGAGCCGGAAGTATTTATCCTATTGCCTTGTGACAAATGTTTACGGTTTACCAATAGTTTCACATAAGTAGTACCGTTTCCTCAGAGTACAGTGCAACGTGATGTCCGAAATGGCTGACAAAATTAGGTACAAGCACGAAATATATGCAAGACAATATATGGTATATGTATAGCTTGGAAATTGTGACCGTTGCTCGCTCGCTCCGCTCGCTCGTAAAAATCTAGTCCAACCCCACAACCGATCCGACACGTTCGCAAATTTGAAATATGTCGCCTTCATATCGAATAATGAACGCAAGATGGATTGGTTTTAGGTTAGGCTATAGTTTTCGAGCGAGCGCAGCGAGCGAGAGACGCGTATAGCTGTGTCATAAACCAACGGTTTGGCACATACGGACATTGAAATATTCGCACCAGCCCGAGGAGCCGGAAGTATTTATCCTATTGCCTACCGACACATGTTTACAGTTTATGAATAGTTTCACATAAATAGTACTATTTCCTCATAGTACAGTGCAATGTGATGTCCGAAATGGCTGACAAAATTAGGTAATAACACGAAATATATGGAAGGCAATATAAGGTGTATGTATAGGTTGGAAATTGTGATCGTTGCTCGCTCGCTCCGCTCGCTCGAAAAAATCTAGTCCAACCTCACAACCGATCCGACATGTTCGCAAATTTGAAATATGTCGCCACCATATCGAATAATGAACGGAAGATGGATTGGTTTTAGGTTAGGCTATAGCTTTCGTGCGAGCGCAGCGAACGAGAGACGCGTAAAGGTGTGTCACAAACCAACGGTTTGGCACATACGGACATTGAAATATTCGCACCAGCCCGAGGAGCCGGAAGTCTTTATCCTGTTGCCTTCTGAAACATGTTTACAGTTTATGAATAGTTTCACATAAATAGTACTATTTCCACATAGTACAGTGCAATGTGATGTACGAAATGGCTGACAAAATTAGGTACTAACACGAAATATATGCAAGGCAATATAAGGTATATGTATAGCTTGGAAATTGTGACCGTTGCTCGCTCGCCCCGCTCGCTCGTAAAAATCTAGTCCAACCCCACAACCGATCCGACACGTTCGCAAATTTGAAATATGTCGCCATCATATCGAAGAATGACGGAAGATGGATTGGTTTTAGGTTAGGCTATAGTTTTCGAGCGAGCGACGCGTAAATGTGTGTCTCAAACCAACGGTTTGTCACATACGGACATTGAACTATTCGCACCAGCCCGAGGAGCCGGAAGTATTTATCCTATTGCCTACCGACACATGTTTATAGTTTATGAATAGTTTCACATAAATAGTACTATTTCCTCATAGTACAGTGCAATGTGATGTCCGAAATGGCAGACAAAATTAGGTAATGACACGACATATATGCAAGGCAATATAAGGTGTATGTATAGGTTGGAAATTGTGATCGTTGCTCGCTCGCTCCGCTCGCTCGAAAAAATCTAGTCCAACCTCACAACCGATCCGACATGTTCGCAAATTTGAAATATGTCGCCACCATATCGAATAATGAACGGAAGATGGATTGGTTTTAGGTTAGGCTATAGCTTTCGTGCGAGCGCAGCGAGCGAGAGACGCGTAAATGTGTGTCATAAACCAACGGTTTGGCACATACGGACATTGAAATATTCGCACCAGCCCGAGGAGCCGAAAGTCTTTATCCTATTGCCTTCTGACAAATGTTTACGGTTTACCAACAGTTTCACATAATTAGTACCGTTTCCTCATAGTACAGTGCAATGTGATGTCCGAAATGGCAGACAAAATTAGGTAATAACACGACATATAAGCAAGGCAATATAAGGTGTATGTATAGGTTGGAAATTGTGATCGTTGCTCGCACGCTCCGCTCGCTCGAAAAAATCTAGTCCAACCTCACAACCGATCCGACATGTTCGCAAATTTGAAATATGTCGCCACCATATCGAATAATGAACGGAAGATGGATTGGTTTTAGGTTAGGCTATAGTTTTCGAGCGAGCGACGCGTAAATGTGTGTCTCAAACCAACGGTTTGGCACATACGGACATTGAACTATTCGCACCATCCCGAGGAGCCGGAAGTATTTATCCTATTGCCTTGTGACAAATGTTTACGGTTTACCAATAGTTTCACATAAGTAGTACCGTTTCCTCAGAGTACAGTGCAACGTGATGTCCGAAATGGCTGACAAAATTAGGTACAAGCACGAAATATATGCAAGACAATATATGGTATATGTATAGCTTGGAAATTGTGACCGTTGCTCGCTCGCTCCGCTCGCTCGTAAAAATCTAGTCCAACCCCACAACCGATCCGACACGTTCGCAAATTTGAAATATGTCGCCTTCATATCGAATAATGAACGCAAGATGGATTGGTTTTAGGTTAGGCTATAGTTTTCGAGCGAGCGCAGCGAGCGAGAGACGCGTATAGCTGTGTCATAAACCAACGGTTTGGCACATACGGACATTGAAATATTCGCACCAGCCCGAGGAGCCGGAAGTATTTATCCTATTGCCTACCGACACATGTTTACAGTTTATGAATAGTTTCACATAAATAGTACTATTTCCTCATAGTACAGTGCAATGAGATGTCCGAAATGGCTGACAAAATTAGGTAATAACACGAAATATATGGAAGGCAATATAAGGTGTATGTATAGGTTGGAAATTGTGATCGTTGCTCGCTCGCTCCGCTCGCTCGAAAAAATCTAGTCCAACCTCACAACCGATCCGACATGTTCGCAAATTTGAAATATGTCGCCACCATATCGAATAATGAACGGAAGATGGATTGGTTTTAGGTTAGGCTATAGCTTTCGTGCGAGCGCAGCGAACGAGAGACGCGTAAAGGTGTGTCACAAACCAACGGTTTGGCACATACGGACATTGAAATATTCGCACCAGCCCGAGGAGCCGGAAGTCTTTATCCTGTTGCCTTCTGAAACATGTTTACAGTTTATGAATAGTTTCACATAAATAGTACTATTTCCACATAGTACAGTGCAATGTGATGTCCGAAATGGCTGACAAAATTAGGTACTAACACGAAATATATGCAAGGCAATATAAGGTATATGTATAGCTTGGAAATTGTGACCGTTGCTCGCTCGCTCCGCTCGCTCGTAAAAATCTAGTCCAACCCCACAACCGATCCGACACGTTCGCAAATTTGAAATATGTCGCCATCATATCGAAGAATGACGGAAGATGGATTGGTTTTAGGTTAGGCTATAGTTTTCGAGCGAGCGACGCGTAAATGTGTGTCTCAAACCAACGGTTTGGCACATACGGACATTGAACTATTCGCACCAGCCCGAGGAGCCGAAGTATTTATCCTATTGCCTACCGACACATGTTTATAGTTTATGAATAGTTTCACATAAATAGTACTATTTCCTCATAGTACAGTGCAATGTGATGTCCGAAATGGCAGACAAAATTAGGTAATGACACGACATATATGCAAGGCAATATAAGGTATATGTATAGCTTGGAAATTGTGACCGTTTGCTCGCTCGCTCCGCTCGCTCGTAAAAATCTAGTCCAACCCACAACCGATCCGACACGTTCGCAAATTTGAAATATGTCGCCTTCATATCGAATAATGAACGCAAGATGGATTGGTTTTAGGTTAGGCTATAGTTTTCGAGCGAGCGCAGCGAGCGAGAGACGCGTATAGCTGTGTCAAAACCAACGGTTTGGCACATACGGACATTGAAATATTCGCACCAGCCCGAGGAGCCGGAAGTATTTATCCTATTGCCTACCGACACATGTTTACAGTTTATGAATAGTTTCACATAAATAGTACTATTTCCTCATAGTACAGTGCAATGTGATGTCCGAAATGGCTGACAAAATTAGGTAATAACACGAAATATATGGAAGGCAATATAAGGTGTATGTATAGGTTGGAAATTGTGATCGTTGCTCGCTCGCTCCGCTCGCTCGAAAAAATCTAGTCCAACCTCACAACCGATCCGACATGTTCGCAAATTTGAAATATGTCGCCACCATATCGAATAATGAACGGAAGATGGATTGGTTTTAGGGTTAGGCTATAGCTTTCGTGCGAGCGCAGCGAACGAGAGACGCGTAAAGGTGTGTCACAAACCAACGGTTTGGCACATACGGACATTGAAATATTCGCACCAGCCCGAGGAGCCGGAAGTCTTTATCCTGTTGCCTTCTGAAACATGTTTACAGTTTATGAATAGTTTCACATAAATAGTACTATTTCCACATAGTACAGTGCAATGTGATGTCCGAAATGGCTGACAAAATTAGGTACTAACACGAAATATATGCAAGGCAATATAAGGTATATGTATAGCTTGGAAATTGTGACCGTTGCTCGCTCGCTCCGCTCGCTCGTAAAAATCTAGTCCAACCCCACAACCGATCCGACACGTTCGCAAATTTGAAATATGTCGCCATCATATCGAAGAATGACGGAAGATGGATTGGTTTTAGGTTAGGCTATAGTTTTCGAGCGAGCGACGCGTAAATGTGTGTCTCAAACCAACGGTTTGTCACATACGGACATTGAACTATTCGCACCAGCCCGAGGAGCCGGAAGTATTTATCCTATTGCCTACCGACACATGTTTATAGTTTATGAATAGTTTCACATAAATAGTACTATTTCCTCATAGTACAGTGCAATGTGATGTCCGAAATGGCAGACAAAATTAGGTAATGACACGACATATATGCAAGGCAATATAAGGTGTATGTATAGGTTGGAAATTGTGATCGTTGCTCGTTCGCTCCGCTCGCTCGAAAAAATCTAGTCCAACCTCACAACCGATCCGACATGTTCGCAAATTTGAAATATGTCGCCACCATATCGAATAATGAACGGAAGATGGATTGGTTTTAGGTTAGGCTATAGCTTTCGTGCGAGCGCAGCGAGCGAGAGACGCGTAAATGTGTGTCATAAACCAACGGTTTGGCACATACGGACATTGAAATATTCGCACCAGCCCGAGGAGCCGAAAGTCTTTATCCTATTGCCTTCTGACAAATGTTTACGGTTTACCAACAGTTTCACATAATTAGTACCGTTTCCTCATAGTACAGTGCAATGTGATGTCCGAAATGGCAGACAAAATTAGGTAATAACACGACATATAAGCAAGGCAATATAAGGTGTATGTATAGGTTGGAAATTGTGATCGTTGCTCGCACGCTCCGCTCGCTCGAAAAAATCTAGTCCAACCTCACAACCGATCCGACATGTTCGCAAATTTGAAATATGTCGCCACCATATCGAATAATGAACGGAAGATGGATTGGTTTTAGGTTAGGCTATAGTTTTCGAGCGAGCGACGCGTAAATGTGTGTCTCAAACCAACGGTTTGGCACATACGGACATTGAACTATTCGCACCATCCCGAGGAGCCGGAAGTATTTATCCTATTGCCTTGTGACAAATGTTTACGGTTTACCAATAGTTTCACATAAGTAGTACCGTTTCCTCAGAGTACAGTGCAACGTGATGTCCGAAATGGCTGACAAAATTAGGTACAAGCACGAAATATATGCAAGACAATATATGGTATATGTATAGCTTGGAAATTGTGACCGTTGCTCGCTCGCTCCGCTCGCTCGTAAAAATCTAGTCCAACCCCACAACCGATCCGACACGTTCGCAAATTTGAAATATGTCGCCTTCATATCGAATAATGAACGCAAGATGGATTGGTTTTAGGTTAGGCTATAGTTTTCGAGCGAGCGCAGCGAGCGAGAGACGCGTATAGCTGTGTCATAAACCAACGGTTTGGCACATACGGACATGGAAATATTCGCACCAGCCCGAGGAGCCGGAAGTATTTATCCTATTGCCTACCGACACATGTTTACAGTTTATGAATAGTTTCACATAAATAGTACTATTTCCTCATAGTACAGTGCAATGAGATGTCCGAAATGGCTGACAAAATTAGGTAATAACACGAAATATATGGAAGGCAATATAAGGTGTATGTATAGGTTGGAAATTGTGATCGTTGCTCGCTCGCTCCGCTCGCTCGAAAAAATCTAGTCCAACCTCACAACCGATCCGACATGTTCGCAAATTTGAAATATGTCGCCACCATATCGAATAATGAACGGAAGATGGATTGGTTTTAGGTTAGGCTATAGCTTTCGTGCGAGCGCAGCGAACGAGAGACGCGTAAAGGTGTGTCACAAACCAACGGTTTGGCACATACGGACATTGAAATATTCGCACCAGCCCGAGGAGCCGGAAGTCTTTATCCTGTTGCCTTCTGAAACATGTTTACAGTTTATGAATAGTTTCACATAAATAGTACTATTTCCACATAGTACAGTGCAATGTGATGTCCGAAATGGCTGACAAAATTAGGTACTAACACGAAATATATGCAAGGCAATATAAGGTATATGTATAGCTTGGAAATTGTGACCGTTGCTCGCTCGCTCCGCTCGCTCGTAAAAATCTAGTCCAACCCCACAACCGATCCGACACGTTCGCAAATTTGAAATATGTCGCCATCATATCGAAGAATGACGGAAGATGGATTGGTTTTAGGTTAGGCTATAGTTTTCGAGCGAGCGACGCGTAAATGTGTGTCTCAAACCAACGGTTTGGCACATACGGACATTGAACTATTCGCACCAGCCCGAGGAGCCGGAAGTATTTATCCTATTGCCTACCGACACATGTTTATAGTTTATGAATAGTTTCACATAAATAGTACTATTTCCTCATAGTACAGTGCAATGTGATGTCCGAAATGGCAGACAAAATTAGGTAATGACACGACATATATGCAAGGCAATATAAGGTGTATGTATAGGTTGGAAATTGTGATCGTTGCTCGCTCGCTCCGCTCGCTCGAAAAAATCTAGTCCAACCTCACAACCGATCCGACATGTTCGCAAATTTGAAATATGTCGCCACCATATTGAATAATGAACGGAAGATGGATTGGTTTTAGGTTAGGCTATAGCTTTCGTGCGAGCGCAGCGAGCGAGAGACGCGTAAATGTGTGTCACAAACCAACGGTTTGGCACATACGGACATTGAAATATTCGCACCAGCCCGAGGAGCCGAAAGTCTTTATCCTATTGCCTTCTGACAAATGTTTACGGTTTACCAACAGTTTCACATAATTAGTACCGTTTCCTCATAGTACAGTGCAATGTGATGTCCGAAATGGCAGACAAAATTAGGTAATAACACGACATATATGCAAGGCAATATAAGGTGTATGTATAGGTTGGAAATTGTGATCGTTGCTCGCTCGCTCCGCTCGCTCGAAAAAATCTAGTCCAACCTCACAACCGATCCGACATGTTCGCAAATTTGAAATATGTCGCCACCATATCGAATAATGAACGGAAGATGGATTGGTTTTAGGTAAGGCTATAGTTTTCGAGCGAGCGACGCGTAAATGTGTGTCTCAAACCAACGGTTTGGCACAAACGGACATTGAACTATTCGCACCATCCCGAGGAGCCGGAAGTATTTATCCTATTGCCTTGTGACAAATGTTTACGGTTTACCAATAGTTTCACATAAGTAGTACCGTTTCCTCATAGTACAGTGCAACGTGATGTCCGAAATGGCAGACAAAATTAGGTACAAGCACGAAATATATGCAAGACAATATATGGTATATGTATAGCTTGGAAATTGTGACCGTTGCTCGCTCGCTCCGCTCGCTCGTAAAATTCTAGTCCAACCCCACAACCGATCCGACACGTTCGCAAATTTGAAATATGTCGCCTTCATATCGAATAATGAACGCAAGATGGATTGGTTTTAGGTTAGGCTATAGTTTTCGAGCGAGCGCAGCGAGCGAGAGACGCGTATAGCTGTGTCATAAACCAACGGTTTGGCACATACGGACATTGAAATATTCGCACCAGCCCGAGGAGCCGGAAGTATTTATCCTATTGCCTACCGACACATGTTTACAGTTTATGAATAGTTTCACATAAATAGTACTATTTCCTCATAGTACAGTGCAATGTGATGTCCGAAATGGCAGACAAAATTAGGTAATAACACGACATATATGCAAGGCAATATAAGGTGTATGTATAGGTTGGAAATTGTGATCGTTGCTCGCTCGCTCCGCTCGCTCGAAAAAATCTAGTCCAACCTCACAACCGATCCGACATGTTCGCAAATTTGAAATATGTCGCCACCATATCGAATAATGAACGGAAGATGGATTGGTTTTAGGTTAGGCTATAGCTTTCGTGCGAGCGCAGCGAGCGAGGGACGCATAAATGTGTGTCACAAACCAACGGTTTGGCACATACGGACATTGAAATATTCGCACCAGCCCGAGGAGCCGAAAGTCTTTATCCTATTGCCTTCTGACAAATGTTTACGGTTTACCAACAGTTTCACATAATTAGTACCGTTTCCTCATAGTACAGTGCAATGTGATGTCCGAAATGGCAGACAAAATTAGGTAATAACACGACATATATGCAAGGCAATATAAGGTGTATGTATAGGTTGGAAATTGTGATCGTTGCTCGCACGCTCCGCTCGCTCGAAAAAATCTAGTCCAACCTCACAACCGATCCGACATGTTCGCAAATTTGAAATATGTCGCCACCATATCGAATAATGAACGGAAGATGGATTGGTTTTAGGTTAGGCTATAGTTTTCGAGCGAGCGACGCGTAAATGTGTGTCTCAAACCAACGGTTTGGCACATACGGACATTGAACTATTCGCACCATCCCGAGGAGCCGGAAGTATTTATCCTATTGCCTTGTGACAAATGTTTACGGTTTACCAATAGTTTCACATAAGTAGTACCGTTTCCTCAGAGTACAGTGCAACGTGATGTCCGAAATGGCTGACAAAATTAGGTACAAGCACGAAATATATGCAAGACAATATATGGTATATGTATAGCTTGGAAATTGTGACCGTTGCTCGCTCGCTCCGCTCGCTCGTAAAAATCTAGTCCAACCTCACAACCGATCCGACACGTTCGCAAATTCGAGACATGTCGCCACCATATCGAATAATGAACGCAAGATGGATTGGTTTTAGGTTAGGCTATAGTTTTCGAGCGAGCGCAGCGAGCGAGAGACGCGTATAGCTGTGTCATAAACCAACGGTTTGGCACATACGGACATTGAAATATTCGCACCAGCCCGAGGAGCCGGAAGTATTTATCCTATTGCCTACCGACACATGTTTACAGTTTATGAATAGTTTCACATAAATAGTACTATTTCCTCATAGTACAGTGCAATGTGATGTCCGAAATGGCAGTCAAAATTAGGTAATAACACGACATATATGCAAGGCAATATAAGGTGTATGTATAGGTTGGAAATTGTGATCGTTGCTCGCTCGCTCCGCTCGCTCGAAAAAATCTAGTCCAACCTCACAACCGATCCGACATGTTCGCAAATTTGAAATATGTCGCCTTCATATCGAATAATGAACGCAAGATGGATTGGTTTTAGGTTAGGCTATAGTTTTCGAGCGAGCGCAGCGAGCGAGCGACTCGTAAATGTGTGTCTCAAACCAACGGTTTGGCACATACGGACATTGAACTATTCGCACCAGCCCGAGGAGCCGGAAGTATTTATCCTATTGCCTACCGACACATGTTTACAATTTATGAATAGTTTCACATAAAGAGTACTATTTCCACATAGTACAGTGCAATGTGATGTCCGAAATGGCTGACAAAATTAGGTAATAACACGAAATATATGGAAGGCAATATAAGGTATATGTATAGCTTGGAAATTGTGACCGTTGCTCGCTCGCTCCGCTCGCTCGTAAAAATCTAGTCCAACCCCACAACCGATCCGACACGTTCGCAAATTTGAAATATGTCGCCATCATATCGAAGAATGACGGAAGATGGATTGGTTTTAGGTTAGGCTATAGTTTTCGAGCGAGCGCAGCGAGCGAGCGACGCGTAAATGTGTGTCTCAAACCAACGGTTTGGCACATACGGACATTGAACTATTCGCACCAGCCCGAGGAGCCGGAAGTATTTATCCTATTGACTTCTGACAAATGTTTACGGTTTACCAATAGTTTCACATAATTAGTACCGTTTCCTCATAGTACAGTGCAACGTGATGTCCAAAATGGCTGACAAAATTAGGTAATAACACGAAATATATGGAAGGCAATATAAGGTATATGTATAGCTTGGAAATTGTGACCGTTGCTCGCTCGCTCCGCTCGCTCTTAAAAATCTAGTCCAACCTCACAACCGATCCCACACGTTCGCAAATTTGAAATATGTCGCCACCATATCGAATAATGAACGGAAGATGGATTGGTTTTAGGTTAGGCTATGGCTTTCGTGCGAGCGCAGCGAGCGAGAGACGCGTAAAGGTGTGTCACAAACCATCGGTTTGGCACATACGGACATTGATATATTCGCACCAGCCCGAGGAGCCGGAAGTCTTTATCCTATTGCCTTGTGACAAATGTTTACGGTTTACCAATAGTTTCACATAATTAGTACCGTTTCCTCATAGTACAGTGCAACGTGATGTCCGAAATGGCTGACAAAATTAGGTACAAGCACGAAATATATGCAAGACAATATATGGTATATGTATAGCTTGGAAATTGTGACCGTTGCTCGCTCGCTCCGCTCGCTCGTAAAAATCTAGTCCAACCCCACAACCGATCCGACACGTTCGCAAATTTGAAATATGTCGCCATCATATCGAAGAATGACGGAAGATGGATTGGTTTTAGGTTAGGCTATAGTTTTCGAGCGAGCGACGCGCGTAAATGTGTGTCTCAAACCAACGGTTTGGCACATAACGGACATTGAACTATTCGCACCAGCCCGAGGAGCCGGAAGTATTTATCCTATTGCCTACCGACACATGTTTAAAGTTTATGAATAGTTTCACATAAATAGTACTATTTCCTCATAGTACAGTGCAATGTGATGTCCGAAATGGCAGACAAAATTAGGTAATGACACGACATATATGCAAGGCAATATAAGGTGTATGTATAGGTTGGAAATTGTGATCGTTGCTCGCTCGCTCCGCTCGCTCGAAAAAATCTAGTCCAACCTCACAACCGATCCGACATGTTCGTAAATTTGAAATATGTCGCCACCATATCGAATAATGAACGGAAGATGGATTGGTTTTACGTTAGGCTATAGCTTTCGTGCGAGCGCAGCGAGCGAGAGACGCGTAAATGTGTGTCACAAACCAACGTTTGGCACATACGGACATTGAAATATTCGCACCAGCCCGAGGAGCCGAAAGTCTTTATCCTATTGCCTTCTGACAAATGTTTACGGTTTACCAACAGTTTCACATAATTAGTACCGTTTCCTCATAGTACAGTGCAATGTGATGTCCGAAATGGCAGACAAAATTAGGTAATAACACGACATATATGCAAGGCAATATAAGGTGTATGTATAGGTTGGAAATTGTGATCGTTGCTCGCTCGCTCCGCTCGCTCGAAAAAATCTAGTCCAACCTCACAACCGATCCGCCATGTTCGCAAATTTGAAATATGTCGCCACCATATCGAATAATGAACGGAAGATGGATTGGTTTTAGGTTAGGCTATAGTTTTCGAGCGAGCGACGCGTAAATGTGTGTCTCAAATCAACGGTTTGGCACATACGGACATTGAACTATTCGCACCATCCCGAGGAGCCCGGAAGTATTTATCCTATTGCCTTGTGACAAATGTTTACGGTTTACCAATAGTTTCACATAAGTAGTACTGTTTCCTCATAGTACAGTGCAACGTGATGTCCGAAATGGCTGACAAAATTAGGTACAAGCACGAAATATATGCAAGACAATATATGGTATATGTATAGCTTGGAAATTGTGACCGTTGCTCGCTCGCCTCCGCTCGCTCGTAAAAATCTAGTCCAACCCCACAACCGATCCGACACGTTCGCAAATTTGAAATATGTCGCCTTCATATCGAATAATGAACGCAAGATGGATTGGTTTTAGGTTAGGCTATAGTTTTCGAGCGAGCGCAGCGAGCGAGAGACGCGTATAGCTGTGTCATAAACCAACGGTTTGGCACATACGGACATTGAAATATTCGCACCAGCCCGAGGAGCCGGAAGTATTTATCCTATTGCCTACCGACACATGTTTACAGTTTATGTATAGTTTCACATAAATAGTACTATTTCCCTCATAGTACAGTGCAATGTGATGTCCGAAATGGCAGACAAAATTAGGTAATACACGACATATATGCAAGGCAATATAAGGTGTATGTATAGGTTGGAAATTGTGATCGTTGCTCGCTCGCTCCGCTCGCTCGAAAAAAATCTAGTCCAACCTCACAACCGATCCGACATGTTCGCAAATTTGAAATATGTCGCCACCATATCGAAGAATGACGGAAGATGGATTGGTTTTAGGTTAGGCTATAGTTTTCGAGCGAGCGACGCGTAAATGTGTGTCTCAAACCAACGGTTTGGCACATACGGACATTGAAATATTCGCACCAGCCCGAGGAGCCGGAAGTCTTTATCCTATTGCCTTCTGACAAATGTTTACGGTTTAGCAATAGTTTCACATAATTAGTACCGTTTCCTCATAGTACAGTGCAAACGTGATGTCCGAAATGGCTGACAAAATTAGGTACAAGCACGAAATATATGCAAGACAATATTTGGTATATGTATAGCTTGGAAATTGTGACCGTTGCTCGCGCGCTCCGCTCGCTCGTAAAATCTAGTCCAACCCCACAACCGATCCGACACGTTCGCAAATTTGAAATATGTCGCCTTCATATCGAATAACGAACGCAAGATGGATTGGTTTTAGGTTAGGCTATAGTTTTCGAGCGAGCGCAGCAAGCGAGTGACGCGTATAGGTGTGTCATAAACCAAACGGTTTGGCACATACGGACATTGAAATATTCGCACCAGCCCGAGGAGCCGGAAGTATTTATCCTATTGCCTACCGACACATGTTTACAGTTTAAGAACAGTTTCACATAAATAGTACTATTTCCTCATAGTACAGTGCAATGTGATGTCCCGAAATGGCTGACAAAATTAGGTAATAACACGAAATATATGGAAGGCAATATAAGGTATATGTATAGCTTGGAAATTGTGACCGTTGCTCGCTCGCTCCGCTCGCTCGTAAAAATCTAGTCCAACCCCACAACCGATCCGACACGTTCGCAAATTTGAAATATGTCGCCATCATATCGAAGAATGACGGAAGATGGATTGGTTTTAGGTTAGGCTATAGTTTTCGAGCGAGCGACGCGTAAATGTGTGTCTCAAACCAACGGTTTGGCACATACGGACATTGAACTATTCGCACCAGCCCGAGGAGCCGGAAGTATTTATCCTATTGCCTACCGACACATGTTTAAAGTTTATGAATAGTTTCACATAAATAGTACTATTTCCTCATAGTACAGTGCAATGTGATGTCCGAAATGGCAGACAATATTAGGTAATGACACGACATATATGCAAGGCAATATAAGGTGTATGTATAGGTTGGAAATTGTGATCGTTGCTCGCTCGCTCCGCTCGCTCGAAAAAAATCTAGTCCAACCTCACAACCGATCCGACATGTTCGCAAATTTGAAATATGTCGCCACCATATCGAATAATGAACGGAAGATGGATTGGTTTTAGGTTAGGCTATAGCTTTCGTGCGAGCGCAGCGAGCGAGAGACGCGTAAATGTGTGTCACAAACCAACGGTTTGGCACATACGGACATTGAAATATTCGCACCAGCCCGAGGAGCCGAAAGTCTTTATCCTATTGCCTTCTGACAAATGTTTACGGTTTACCAACAGTTTCACATAATTAGTACCGTTTCCTCATAGTACAGTGCAATGAGATGTCCGAAATGGCAGACAAAATTAGGTAATAACACGACATATATGCAAGGCAATATAAGGTGTATGTATAGGTTGGAAATTGTGATCGTTGCTCGCACGCTCCGCTCGCTCGAAAAAATCTAGTCCAACCTCACAACCGATCCGACATGTTCGCAAATTTGAAATATGTCGCCACCATATCGAATAATGAACGGAAGATGGATTGGTTTTAGGTTAGGCTATAGTTTTCGAGCGAGCGACGCGTAAATGTGTGTCTCAAACCAACGGTTTGGCACATACGGACATTGAACTATTCGCACCATCCCGAGGAGCCGGAAGTATTTATCCTATTGCCTTGTGACAAATGTTTACGGTTTACCAATAGTTTCACATAAGTAGTACCGTTTCCTCAGAGTACAGTGCAACGTGATGTCCGAAATGGCTGACAAAATTAGGTACAAGCACGAAATATATGCAAGACAATATATGGTATATGTATAGCTTGGAAATTGTGACCGTTGCTCGCTCGCTCCGCTCGCTCGAAAAAATCTAGTCCAACCTCACAACCGATCCGACATGTTCGCAAATTTGAAATATGTCGCCACCATATCGAATAATGAACGGAAGATGGATTGGTTTTAGGTTAGGCTATAGCTTTCGTGCGAGCGCAGCGAACGAGAGACGCGTAAAGGTGTGTCACAAACCAACGGTTTGGCACATACGGACATTGAAATATTCGCACCAGCCCGAGGAGCCGGAAGTCTTTATCCTGTTGCCTTCTGAAACATGTTTACAGTTTATGAATAGTTTCACATAAATAGTACTATTTCCACATAGTACAGTGCAATGTGATGTCCGAAATGGCTGACAAAATTAGGTACTAACACGAAATATATGCAAGGCAATATAAGGTATATGTATAGCTTGGAAATTGTGACCGTTGCTCGCTCGCTCCGCTCGCTCGTAAAAATCTAGTCCAACCCCACAACCGATCCGACACGTTCGCAAATTTGAAATATGTCGCCATCATATCGAAGAATGACGGAAGATGGATTGGTTTTAGGTTAGGCTATAGTTTTCGAGCGAGCGACGCGTAAATGTGTGTCTCAAACCAACGGTTTGGCACATACGGACATTGAACTATTCGCACCAGCCCGAGGAGCCGGAAGTATTTATCCTATTGCCTACCGACACATGTTTATAGTTTATGAATAGTTTCACATAAATAGTACTATTTCCTCATAGTACAGTGCAATGTGATGTCCGAAATGGCAGACAAAATTAGGTAATGACACGACATATATGCAAGGCAATATAAGGTGTATGTATAGGTTGGAAATTGTGATCGTTGCTCGCTCGCTCCGCTCGCTCGAAAAAATCTAGTCCAACCTCACAACCGATCCGACATGTTCGCAAATTTGAAATATGTCGCC
This sequence comes from Bombus affinis, assembly GCF_024516045.1. NCBI lineage: Eukaryota > Metazoa > Arthropoda > Insecta > Hymenoptera > Apidae > Bombus > Bombus affinis. The sequence continues at coordinate 148,563 of NW_026108883.1, read as the reverse complement.
ACCATATCGAATAATGAACGGAAGATGGATTGGTTTTAGGTTAGGCTATAGCTTTCGTGCGAGCGCAGCGAGCGAGAGACGCGTAAATGTGTGTCACAAACCAACGGTTTGGCACATACGGACATTGAAATATTCGCACCAGCCCGAGGAGCCGAAAGTCTTTATCCTATTGCCTTCTGACAAATGTTTACGGTTTACCAACAGTTTCACATAATTAGTACCGTTTCCTCATAGTACAGTGCAATGTGATGTCCGAAATGGCAGACAAAATTAGGTAATAACACGACATATATGCAAGGCAATATAAGGTGTATGTATAGGTTGGAAATTGTGATCGTTGCCCGCTCGCTCCGCTCGCTCGAAAAAATCTAGTCCAACCTCACAACCGATCCGACATGTTCGCAAATTTGAAATATGTCGCCACCATATCGAATAATGAACGGAAGATTGATTGGTTTTAGGTAAGGCTATAGTTTTCGAGCGAGCGACGCGTAAATGTGTGTCTCAAACCAACGGTTTGGCACATACGGACATTGAACTATTCGCACCATCCCGAGGAGCCGGAAGTATTTATCCTATTGCCTTGTGACAAATGTTTACGGTTTACCAATAGTTTCACATAAGTAGCTACCGTTTCCTCATAGTACAGTGCAACGTGATGTCCGAAATGGCTGACAAAATTAGGTACAAGCACGAAATATATGCAAGACAATATATGGTATATGTATAGCTTGGAAATTGTGACCGTTGCTCGCTCGCTCCGCTCGCTCGTAAAATTCTAGTCCAACCCCACAACCGATCCGACACGTTCGCAAATTTGAAATATGTCGCCTTCATATCGAATAATGAACGCAAGATGGATTGGTTTTAGGTTAGGCTATAGTTTTCGAGCGAGCGCAGCGAGCGAGAGACGCGTATAGCTGTGTCATAAACCAACGGTTTGGCACATACGGACATTGAAATATTCGCACCAGCCCGAGGAGCCGGAAGTATTTATCCTATTGCCTACCGACACATGTTTACAGTTTATGAATAGTTTCACATAAATAGTACTATTTCCTCATAGTACAGTGCAATGTGATGTCCGAAATGGCAGACAAAATTAGGTAATAACACGACATATATGCAAGGCAATATAAGGTGTATGTATAGGTTGGAAATTGTGATCGTTGCTCTCACGCTCCGCTCGCTCGAAAAAATCTAGTCCAACCTCACAACCGATCCGACATGTTCGCAAATTTGAAATATGTCGCCACCATATCGAATAATGAACGGAAGATGGATTGGTTTTAGGTTAGGCTATAGCTTTCGTGCGAGCGCAGCGAACGAGAGACGCGTAAAGGTGTGTCACAAACCAACGGTTTGGCACATACGGACATTGAAATATTCGCACCAGCCCGAGGAGCCGGAAGTCTTTATCCTGTTGCCTTCTGAAACATGTTTACAGTTTATGAATAGTTTCACATAAATAGTACTATTTCCACATAGTACAGTGCAATGTGATGTCCGAAATGGCTGACAAAATTAGGTACTAACACGAAATATATGCAAGGCAATATAAGGTATATATATAGCTTGGAAATTGTGACCGTTGCTCGCTCGCTCCGCTCGCTCGTAAAAATCTAGTCCAACCCCACAACCGATCCGACACGTTCGCAAATTTGAAATATGTCGCCTTCATATCGAATAATGAACGCAAGATGGATTGGTTTTAGGTTAGGCTACAGTTTTCGAGCGAGCGCAGCGAGCGAGAGACGCGTATAGGTGTGTCATAAACCAACGGTTTGGCACATACGGACATTGAAATATTCGCACCAGCCCGAGGAGCCGGAAGTATTTATCCTATTGCCTACCGACACATGTTTACAGTTTATGAATAGTTTCACATAAATAGTACTATTTCCTCATAGTACAGTGCAATGTGTTGTCCGAAATGGCTGACAAAATTAGGTAATAACACGAAATATATGGAAGGCAATATAAGGTATATGTATAGCTCGGAAATTGTGACCGTTGCTCGCTCGCTCCGCTCGCTCGTAAAAATCTAGTCCAACCCCACAACCGATCCGACACGTTCGCAAATTTGAAATATGTCGCCATCATATCGAAGAATGACGGAAGATGGATTGGTTTTAGGTTAGGCTATAGTTTTCGAGCGAGCGACGTGTAAATGTGTGTCTCAAACCAACGGTTTGGCACATACGGACATTGAACTATTCGCACCAGCCCGAGGAGCCGGAAGTATTTATCCTATTGCCTACCGACACATGTTTACAGTTTATGAATAGTTTCACATAAATAGTACTATTTCCACATAGTACAGTGCAATGTGATGTCCGAAATGGCTGGCAAAATTAGGTACTAACACGAAATATATGCAAGGCGATATAAGGTATATGTATAGCTTGGAAATTGTGACCGTTGCTCGCTCGCTCCGCTCGCTCGTAAAAATCTAGTCCAACCCCACAACCGATCCGACACGTTCGCAAATTTGAAATATGTCGCCTTCATATCGAATAATGAACGCAAGATGGATTGGTTTTAGGTTAGGCAATAGTTTTCGAGCGAGCGCAGCGAGCGAGAGACGCGTATAGCTGTGTCATAAACCAACGGTTTGGCACATACGGACATTGAAATATTCGCACCAGCCCGAGGAGCCGGAAGTATTTATCCTATTGCCTACCGACACATGTTTACAGTTTATGAATAGTTTCACATAAATAGTACTATTGCCTCATAGTACAGTGCAATGTGATGTCCGAAATGGCTGACAAAATTAGGTAATAACACGAAATATATGGAAGGCAATATAAGGTATATGTATAGCTTGGAAATTGTGACCGTTGCTCGCTCGCTCCGCTCGCTCGTAAAAGTATAGTCCAACCCCACAACCGATGCGACACGTTCGCAAATTTGAAATATGTCGCCATCATATCGAAGAATGACGGAAGATGGATTGGTTTTAGGTTAGGCTATGGTTTTCGAGCGAGCGACGCGTAAATGTGTGTCTCAAACCAACGGTTTGGCACATACGGACATTGATCTATTCGCACCAGCCCGAGGAGCCGGAAGTATTTATCCTATTGCCTACCGACACATGTTTACAGTTTATGAATAGTTTCACATAAATAGTACTATTTCCTCATAGTACAGTGCAATGTGATGTCCGAAATGGCTGACTATATTAGGTACTAACACGAAATATATGCAAGGCAATATAAGGTATATGTATAGCTTGTAAATTGTGACTGCTGCACGCTCGCTCCGCTCGCTCGTAAAAATCTGGTCCAACCTCACAACCGATCCGACACGTTCGCAAATTCGAGACATGTCGCCACCATATCAAATAATGAACGGAAGCTGGATTGGTTTTAGGTTAGGCTATAGCTTTCGAGCGAGCATGGCGAGCGAGGGACGCGGAGAGGTGTGTCACAATCAAACGGTTTGGCACATGGGGACATTGAAATATTCGCACCAGCCCGAGGAGCCGGAAATCTTTATCCTATTGCCTTCTGACAAATGTTTACGGTTAAATAATAGTTTCACATAATTAGTACCGTTTCCTCATAGTACAGTGCAATGTGATGTCCGAAATGGCAGACAAAATTAGGTAATAACACGAAATATATGGAAGACAATATAAGGTATATGTATAGCTTGGAAACTGTGACCGTTGCTCGCTCGCTCCGCTCGCTCGTAAAAATCTAGTCCAACCTCACATCCGATCCGACACGTTCCCAAATTTGAAATAAGTCGCCTCCATGTCGAATGACTAACGCAAGAGGGATTGTTTTTAGGTTAGGCTATAGCTTTCGTGCGAGCGCAGCGAGCGAGAGCCGCGTAAAGGTGTGTCACAAACCAACGGTTTGGCACATACGGACATTGAAATATTCGCACCAGCCCGAGGAGCCGAAAGTCTTTATCCTATTGCCTTCTGACAAATGTTTACGGTTTACCAACAGTTTCACATAATTAGTACCGTTTCCTCATAGTACAGTGCAATGTGATGTCCGAAATGGCAGACAAAATTAGGTAATAACACGAAATATATGGAAGACAATATAAGGTATATGTATAGCTTGGAAACTGTGACCGTTGCTCGCTCGCTCCGCTCGCTCGTAAAAATCTAGTCCAACCTCACAACCGATCCCACACGTTCGCATATTTGAAATATGTCGCCACCATATCGAATAATGAAAGGAAGATGGATTGGTTTTAGGTTAGGCTATAGTTTTCGAGCGAGCGACGCGTAAATGTGTGTCTCAAACCAACGGTTTGGCACATACGGACATTGAACTATTCGCACCATCCCGAGGAGCCGGAAGTATTTATCCTATTGCCTTGTGACAAATGTTTACGGTTTACCAATAGTTTCACATAATTAGTACCGTTTCCTCATAGTACAGTGCAACGTGATGTCCGAAATGGCTGACAAAATTAGGTACAAGCACGAAATATATGCAAGACAATATATGGTATATGTATAGCTTGGAAATTGTGACCGTTGCTCGCTCGCTCCGCTCGCTCGTAAAAATCTAGTCCAACCCCACAACCGATCCGACACGTTCGCAAATTTGAAATATGTCGCCTTCATATCGAATAATGAACGCAAGATGGATTGGTTTTAGGTTAGGCTATAGTTTTCGAGCGAGCGCAGCGAGCGAGAGACGCGTATAGCTGTGTCATAAACCAACGGTTTGGCACATACGGACATTGAAATATTCGCACCAGCCCGAGGAGCCGGAAGTATTTATCCTATTGCCTACCGACACATGTTTACAGTTTATGAATAGTTTCACATAAATAGTACTATTTCCTCATAGTAAAGTGCAATGTGATGTCCGAAATGGCTGACAAAATTAGGTAATAACACGAAATATATGGAAGGCAATATAAGGTATATGTATAGCTTGGAAATTGTGACCGTTGCTCGCTCGCTCCGCTCGCTCGTAAAAATATAGTCCAACCCCACAACCGATGCGACACGTTCGCAAATTTGAAATATGTCGCCATCATATCGAAGAATGACGGAAGATGGATTGGTTTTAGGTTAGGCTATAGTTTTCGAGCGAGCGACGCGTAAATGTGTGTCTCAAACCAACGGTTTGCACATACGGACATTGAACTATTCGCACCAGCCCGAGGAGCCGGAAGTATTTATCCTATTGCCTACCGACACATGTTTACAGTTTATGAATAGTTTCACATAAATAGTACTATTTCCTCATAGTACAGTGCAATGTGATGTCCGAAATGGCTGACAAAATTAGGTAATAACACGAAATATATGGAAGGCAATATAAGGTATATGTATAGCTTGGAAATTGTGACTGCTGCACGCTCGCTCCGCTCGCTCGTAAAAATCTGGTCCAACCTCACAACCGATCCGACACGTTCGCAAATTCGAGACATGTCGCCACCATATCAAATAATGAACGGAAGCTGGATTGGTTTTAGGTTAGGCTATAGCTTTCGAGCGAGCATGGCGAGCGAGGGACGCGGAGAGGTGTGTCACAATCAAACGGTTTGGCACATGGGGACATTGAAATATTCGCACCAGCCCGAGGAGCCGGAAATCTTTATCCTATTGCCTTCTGACAAATGTTTACGGTTTAATAATAGTTTCACATAATTAGTACCGTTTCCTCATAGTACAGTGCAATGTGATGTCCGAAATGGCAGACAAAATTAGGTAATAACACGAAATATATGGAAGACAATATAAGGTATATGTATAGCTTGGAAATTGTGACCGTTGCTCGCTCGCTCCGCTCGCTCGTAAAAATCTAGTCCAACCTCACATCCGATCCGACACGTTCCCAAATTTGAAATAAGTCGCCTCCATGTCGAATGACTAACGCAAGAGGGATTGTTTTTAGGTTAGGCTATAGCTTTCGTGCGAGCGCAGCGAGCGAGAGCCGCGTAAAGGTGTGTCACAAACCAACGGTTTGGCACATACGGACATTGAAATATTCGCACCAGCCCGAGGAGCCGAAAGTCTTTATCCTATTGCCTTCTGACAAATGTTTACGGTTTACCAACAGTTTCACATAATTAGTACCGTTTCCTCATAGTACAGTGCAATGTGATGTCCGAAATGGCAGACAAAATTAGGTAATAACACGAAATATATGGAAGACAATATAAGGTATATGTATAGCTTGGAAATTGTGACCGTTGCTCGCTCGCTCCGCTCGCTCGTAAAAATCTAGTCCAACCTCACAACCGATCCCACACGTTCGCATATTTGAAATATGTCGCCATCATATCGAAGAATGACGGAAGATGGATTGGTTTTAGGTTAGGCTATAGTTTTCGAGCGAGCGACGCGTAAATGTGTGTCTCAAACCAACGGTTTGGCACATACGGACATTGAACTATTCGCACCAGCCCGAGGAGCCGGAAGTATTTATCCTATTGCCTACCGACACATGTTTAAAGTTTATGAATAGTTTCACATAAATAGTACTATTTCCTCATAGTACAGTGCAATGTGATGTCCGAAATGGCAGACAAAATTAGGTAATAACACGACATATATGCAAGGCAATATAAGGTGTATGTATAGGTTGGAAATTGTGATCGTTGCTCGCTCGCTCCGCTCGCTCGAAAAAATCTAGTCCAACCTCACAACCGATCCGACATGTTCGCAAATTTGAAATATGTCGCCACCATATCGAATAATGAACTGAAGATGGATTGGTTTTAGGTTAGGCTATAGCTTTCGTGCGAGCGCAGCGAACGAGAGACGCGTAAAGGTGTGTCACAAACAGACGGTTTGGCACATACGGACATTGAAATATTCGCACCAGCCCGAGGAGCCGGAAGTATTTATCCTATTGCCTACCGACACATGTTTACAGTTTATGAATAGTTTCACATAAATAGTACTATTTCCTCATAGTAAAGTGCAATGTGATGTCCGAAATGGCTGACAAAATTAGGTAATAACACGAAATATATGGAAGGCAATATAAGGTATATGTATAGCTTGGAAATTGTGACCGTTGCTCGCTCGCTCCGCTCGCTCGTAAAAATATAGTCCAACCCCACAACCGATGCGACACGTTCGCAAATTTGAAATATGTCGCCATCATATCGAAGAATGACGGAAGATGGATTGGTTTTAGGTTAGGCTATAGTTTTCGAGCGAGCGACGCGTAAATGTGTGTCTCAAACCAACGGTTTGCACATACGGACATTGAACTATTCGCACCAGCCCGAGGAGCCGGAAGTATTTATCCTATTGCCTACCGACACATGTTTACAGTTTATGAATAGTTTCACATAAATAGTACTATTTCCTCATAGTACAGTGCAATGTGATGTCCGAAATGGCTGACAAAATTAGGTAATAACACGAAATATATGGAAGGCAATATAAGGTATATGTATAGCTTGGAAATTGTGACTGCTGCACGCTCGCTCCGCTCGCTCGTAAAAATCTGGTCCAACCTCACAACCGATCCGACACGTTCGCAAATTCGAGACATGTCGCCACCATATCAAATAATGAACGGAAGCTGGATTGGTTTTAGGTTAGGCTATAGCTTTCGAGCGAGCATGGCGAGCGAGGGACGCGGAGAGGTGTGTCACAATCAAACGGTTTGGCACATGGGGACATTGAAATATTCGCACCAGCCCGAGGAGCCGGAAATCTTTATCCTATTGCCTTCTGACAAATGTTTACGGTTTAATAATAGTTTCACATAATTAGTACCGTTTCCTCATAGTACAGTGCAATGTGATGTCCGAAATGGCAGACAAAATTAGGTAATAACACGAAATATATGGAAGACAATATAAGGTATATGTATAGCTTGGAAATTGTGACCGTTGCTCGCTCGCTCCGCTCGCTCGTAAAAATCTAGTCCAACCTCACATCCGATCAGACACGTTCCCAAATTTGAAATAAGTCGCCTCCATGTCGAATGACTAACGCAAGAGGGATTGTTTTTAGGTTAGGCTATAGCTTTCGTGCGAGCGCAGCGAGCGAGAGCCGCGTAAAGGTGTGTCACAAACCAACGGTTTGGCACATACGGACATTGAAATATTCGCACCAGCCCGAGGAGCCGAAAGTCTTTATCCTATTGCCTTCTGACAAATGTTTACGGTTTACCAACAGTTTCACATAATTAGTACCGTTTCCTCATAGTACAGTGCAATGTGATGTCCGAAATGGCAGACAAAATTAGGTAATAACACGAAATATATGGAAGACAATATAAGGTATATGTATAGCTTGGAAATTGTGACCGTTGCTCGCTCGCTCCGCTCGCTCGTAAAAATCTAGTCCAACCTCACAACCGATCCCACACGTTCGCATATTTGAAATATGTCGCCATCATATCGAAGAATGACGGAAGATGGATTGGTTTTAGGTTAGGCTATAGTTTTCGAGCGAGCGACGCGTAAATGTGTGTCTCAAACCAACGGTTTGGCACATACGGACATTGAACTATTCGCACCAGCCCGAGGAGCCGGAAGTATTTATCCTATTGCCTACCGACACATGTTTAAAGTTTATGAATAGTTTCACATAAATAGTACTATTTCCTCATAGTACAGTGCAATGTGATGTCCGAAATGGCAGACAAAATTAGGTAATAACACGACATATATGCAAGGCAATATAAGGTGTATGTATAGGTTGGAAATTGTGATCGTTGCTCGCTCGCTCCGCTCGCTCGAAAAAATCTAGTCCAACCTCACAACCGATTCGACATGTTCGCAAATTTGAAATATGTCGCCACCATATCGAATAATGAACTGAAGATGGATTGGTTTTAGGTTAGGCTATAGCTTCGTGCGAGCGCAGCGAACGAGAGACGCGTAAAGGTGTGTCACAAACAGACGGTTTGGCACATACGGACATTGAAATATTCGCACCAGCCCGAGGAGCCGGAAGTCTTTATCCTATTGCCTTCTGACAAATGTTTACGGTTTACCAACAGTTTCACATAATTAGTACCGTTTCCTCATAGTACAGTGCAATGTGATGTCCGAAATGGCAGACAAAATTAGGTAATAACACGAAATATATGGAAGACAATATAAGGTATATGTATAGCTTGGAAATTGTGACCGTTGCTCGCTCGCTCCGCTCGCTCGTAAAAATCTAGTCCAACCTCACAACCGATCCCACACGTTCGCATATTTGAAATATGTCGCCATCATATCGAAGAATGACGGAAGATGGATTGGTTTTAGGTTAGGCTATAGTTTTCGAGCGAGCGACGCGTAAATGTGTGTCTCAAACCAACGGTTTGGCACATACGGACATTGAACTATTCGCACCAGCCCGAGGAGCCGGAAGTATTTATCCTATTGCCTACCGACACATGTTTAAAGTTTATGAATAGTTTCACATAAATAGTACTATTTCCTCATAGTACAGTGCAATGTGATGTCCGAAATGGCAGACAAAATTAGGTAATAACACGACATATATGCAAGGCAATATAAGGTGTATGTATAGGTTGGAAATTGTGATCGTTGCTCGCTCGCTCCGCTCGCTCGAAAAAATCTAGTCCAACCTCACAACCGATTCGACATGTTCGCAAATTTGAAATATGTCGCCACCATATCGAATAATGAACTGAAGATGGATTGGTTTTAGGTTAGGCTATAGCTTTCGTGCGAGCGCAGCGAACGAGAGACGCGTAAAGGTGTGTCACAAACAGACGGTTTGGCACATACGGACATTGAAATATTCGCACCAGCCCGAGGAGCCGGAAGTCTTTATCCTGTTGCCTTCTGACAAATGTTTACGGTTTAACAATAGTTTCACATAATTAGTACCGTTTCCTCATAGTACAGTGCAACGTGATGTCCGAAATGGCTGACAAAATTAGGTACAAGCACGAAATATATGCAAGACAATATATGGTATATGTATAGCTTGGGAATTGTGACCGTTGCTCGCTCGCTCCGCTCGCTCGTAAAAATCTAGTCCAACCTCACAACCGATCCGACACGTTCGCAAATTTGCAATATGTCGCCATCATATCGAATAATGAACTCAAGATGCATTGGTTTTGGGTTAGGCTATAGTTTTCGAGCGAGCGCAGCGAGCGAGCGACGCGTAAATGTGTGTCTCAAACCAACGGTTTTGGCACATACGGACATTGAACTATTCGCACCAGCCCGAAGAGCCGGAAGTATTTATCCTATTGCCTACCGACACATGTTTACAGTTTATGAATAGTTTCACATAAATAGTACTATTTCCACATAGTACAGTGCAATGTGATGTCCGAAAATGGCTGGCAAAATTAGGTACTAACACGAAATATATGCAAGGCGATATAAGGTATATGTATAGCTTGGAAATTGTGACCGTTGCTCGCTCGCTCCGCTCGCTCGTAAAAATCTAGTCCAACCCCACAACCGATCCGACACGTTCGCAAATTTGAAATATGTCGCCTTCATATCGAATAATGAACGCAAGATGGATTGGTTTTAGGTTAGGCTATAGTTTTCGAGCGAGCGCAGCGAGCGAGAGACGCGTATAGCTGTGTCATAAACCAACGGTTTGGCACATACGGACATTGAATTTTCGCACCAGCCCGAGGAGCCGGAAGTATTTATCCTATTGCCTACCGACACATGTTTACAGTTTATGAATAGTTTCACATAAATAGTACTATTTCCTCATAGTACAGTGCAATGTGATGTCCGAAATGGCTGACAAAAATTAGGTAATAACACGAAATATATGGAAGGCAATATAAGGTATATGTATAGCTTGGAAATTGTGACCGTTGCTCGCTCGCTCCGCTCGCTCGTAAAAGTATAGTCCAACCCCACAACCGATGCGACACGTTCGCAAATTTGAAATATGTCGCCATCATATCGAAGAATGACGGAAGATGGATTGGTTTTAGGTTAGGCTATAGCTTTCGAGCGAGCATGGCGAGCGAGGGACGCGGAGAGGTGTGTCACAATCAAACGGTTTGGCACATGGGGACATTGAAATATTCGCACCAGCCCGAGGAGCCGGAAATCTTTATCCTATTGCCTTCTGACAAATGTTTACGGTTTAATAATAGTTTCACATAATTAGTACCGTTTCCTCATAGTACAGTGCAATGTGATGTCCGAAATGGCAGACAAAATTAGGTAATAACACGAAATATATGGAAGACAATATAAGGTATATGTATAGCTTGGAAACTGTGACCGTTGCTCGCTCGCTCCGCTCGCTCGTAAAAATCTAGTCCAACCTCACAACCGATCCCACACGTTCGCATATTTGAAATATGTCGCCACCATATCGAATAATGAACGGAAGATGGATTGGTTTTAGGTTAGGCTATAGTTTTCGAGCGAGCGACGCGTAAATGTGTGTCTCAAACCAACGGTTTGGCACATACGGACATTGAACTATTCGCACCATCCCGAGGAGCCGGAAGTATTTATCCTATTGCCTACCGACACATGTTTACAGTTTATGAATAGTTTCACATAAATAGTACTATTTCCTCATAGTAAAGTGCAATGTGATGTCCGAAATGGCTGACAAAATTAGGTAATAACACGAAATATATGGAAGGCAATATAAGGTATATGTATAGCTTGGAAATTGTGACCGTTGCTCGCTCGCTCCGCTCGCTCGTAAAAATATAGTCCAACCCCACAACCGATGCGACACGTTCGCAAATTTGAAATATGTCGCCATCATATCGAAGAATGACGGAAGATGGATTGGTTTTAGGTTAGGCTATAGTTTTCGAGCGAGCGACGCGTAAATGTGTGTCTCAAACCAACGGTTTGCACATACGGACATTGAACTATTCGCACCAGCCCGAGGAGCCGGAAGTATTTATCCTATTGCCTAACGACACATGTTTACAGTTTATGAATAGTTTCACATAAATAGTACTATTTCCTCATAGTACAGTGCAATGTGATGTCCGAAATGGCTGACAAAATTAGGTAATAACACGAAATATATGGAAGGCAATATAAGGTATATGTATAGCTTGGAAATTGTGACTGCTGCACGCTCGCTCCGCTCGCTCGTAAAAATCTGGTCCAACCTCACAACCGATCCGACACGTTCGCAAATTCGAGACATGTCGCCACCATATCAAATAATGAACGGAAGCTGGATTGGTTTTAGGTTAGGCTATAGCTTTCGAGCGAGCATGGCGAGCGAGGGACGCGGAGAGGTGTGTCACAATCAAACGGTTTGGCACATGGGGACATTGAAATATTCGCACCAGCCCGAGGAGCCGGAAATCTTTATCCTATTGCCTTCTGACAAATGTTTACGGTTTAATAATAGTTTCACATAATTAGTACCGTTTCCTCATAGTACAGTGCAATGTGATGTCCGAAATGGCAGACAAAATTAGGTAATAACACGAAATATATGGAAGGCAATATAAGGTATATGTATAGCTTGTAAATTGTGACTGCTGCACGCTCGCTCCGCTCGCTCGTAAAAATCTGGTCCAACCTCACAACCGATCCGACACGTTCGCAAATTCGAGACATGTCGCCACCATATCAAATAATGAACGGAAGCTGGATTGGTTTTAGGTTAGGCTATAGCTTTCGAGCGAGCATGGCGAGCGAGCGACGCGTAAAGGTGTGTCATAAACCAACGGTTTGGCACATACGGACATTGAAATATTCGCACCAGCCCGAGGAGCCGGAAGTCTTTATCCTGTTGCCTTCTGAAACATGTTTACAGTTTATGAATAGTTTCACATAAATAGTACTATTTCCACATAGTACAGTGCAATGTGATGTCCGAAATGGCTGACAAAATTAGGTACTAACACGAAATATATGGAAGACAATATAAGGTATATGTATAGCTTGGAAATTGTGACCGTTGCTCGCTCGCTCCGCTCGCTCGTAAAAATCTGGTCCAACCTCACAACCGATCCGACACGTTCGCAAATTCGAGACATGTCGCCACCATATCAAATAATGAACGGAAGATGGATTGGTTTTAGGTTAGGCTATAGCTTTCGTGCGAGCGCAGCGAACGAGAGACGCGTAAAGGTGTGTCACAAACCAACGGTTTGGCACATACGGACATTGAAATATTCGCACCAGCCCGAGGAGCCGGAAGTCTTTATCCTGTTGCCTTCTGAAACATGTTTACAGTTTATGAATAGTTTCACATAAATAGTACTATTTCCACATAGTACAGTGCAATGTGATGTCCGAAATGGCTGACAAAATTAGGTACTAACACGAAATATATGCAAGGCAATATAAGGTATATGTATAGCTTGGAAATTGTGACCGTTGCTCGCTCGCTCCGCTCGCTCGTAAAAATCTAGTCCAACCCCACAACCGATCCGACACGTTCGCAAATTTGAAATATGTCGCCTTCATATCGAATAATGAACGCAAGATGGATTGGTTTTAGGTTAGGCTACAGTTTTCGAGCGAGCGCAGCGAGCGAGAGACGCGTATAGGTGTGTCATAAACCAACGGTTTGGCACATACGGACATTGAAATATTCGCACCAGCCCGAGGAGCCGGAAGTATTTATCCTATTGCCTACCGACACATGTTTACAGTTTATGAATAGTTTCACATAAATAGTACTATTTCCTCATAGTACAGTGCAATGTGATGTCCGAAATGGCTGACAAAATTAGGTAATAACACGAAATATATGGAAGGCAATATAAGGTATATGTATAGCTTGGAAATTGTGACCGTTGCTCGCTCGCTCCGCTCGCTCGTAAAAGTATAGTCCAACCCCACAACCGATGCGACACGTTCGCAAATTTGAAATATGTCGCCATCATATCGAAGAATGACGGAAGATGGATTGGTTTTAGGTTAGGCTATAGTTTTCGAGCGAGCGACGCGTAAATGTGTGTCTCAAACCAACGGTTTGGCACATACGGACATTGATCTATTCGCACCAGCCCGAGGAGCCGGAAGTATTTATCCTATTGCCTACCGACACATGTTTACAGTTTATGAATAGTTTCACATAAATAGTACTATTTCCTCATAGTACAGTGCAATGTGATGTCCGAAATGGCTGACTATATTAGGTACTAACACGAAATATATGCAAGGCAATATAAGGTATATGTATAGCTTGTAAATTGTGACTGCTGCACGCTCGCTCCGCTCGCTCGTAAAAATCTGGTCCAACCTCACAACCGATCCGACACGTTCGCAAATTCGAGACATGTCGCCACCATATCAAATAATGAACGGAAGATGGATTGGTTTTAGGTTAGGCTATAGTTTTCGAGCGAGCGACGCGTAAAGGTGTGTCATAAACCAACGGTTTGGCACATACGGACATTGAAATATTCGCACCAGCCCGAGGAGCCGGAAGTCTTTATCCTGTTGCCTTCTGAAACATGTTTACAGTTTATGAATAGTTTCACATAAATAGTACTATTTCCACATAGTACAGTGCAATGTGATGTCCGAAATGGCTGACAAAATTAGGTACTAACACGAAATATATGGAAGGGAAGACAATATAAGGTATATGTATTAGCTTGGAAATTGTGACCGTTGCTCGCTCGCTCCGCTCGCTCGTAAAAATCTGGTCCAACCTCACAACCGATCCGACACGTTCGCAAATTCGAGACATGTCGCCACCATATCAAATAATGAACGGAAGATGGATTGGTTTTAGGTTAGGCTATAGCTTTCGTGCGAGCGCAGCGAACGAGAGACGCGTAAAGTGTGTCACAAACCAACGGTTTGGCACATACGGACATTGAAATATTCGCACCAGCCGAGGAGCCGGAAGTCTTTATCCTGTTGCCTTCTGAAACATGTTTACAGTTTATGAATAGTTTCACATAAATAGTACTATTTCCACATAGTACAGTGCAATGTGATGTCCGAAATGGCCTGACAAATTAGGTACTCAACACGAAATATATGCAAGGCAATATAAGGTATATGTATAGCTTGGAAATTGTGACCGTTGCTCGCTCGCTCCGCTCGCTCGTAAAAATCTAGTCCAACCCCACAAACCGATCCGACACGTTCGCAAATTTGAAATATGTCGCCTTCATATCGAATAATGAACGCAAGATGGATTGGTTTTAAGGTTAGGCTACAGTTTTCGAGCGAGCGCAGCGAGCGAGAGACGCGTATAGGTGTGTCATAAACCAACGGTTTGGCACATACCGGACATTGATCTATTCGCACCAGCCCGAGGAGCCGGAAGTATTTATCCTATTGCCTACCGACACATGTTTACAGTTTATGAATAGTTTCACATAAATAGTACTATTTCCTCATAGTACAGTGCAATGTGATGTCCGAAATGGCTGACAAAATTAGGTAATAACACGAAATATATGGAAGGCAATATAAGGTATATGTATAGCTTGGAAATTGTGACTGCTGCACGCTCGCTCCGCTCGCTCGTAAAAATCTGGTCCAACCTCACAACCGATCCGACACGTTCGCAAATTCGAGACATGTCGCCACCATATCAAATAATGAACGGAAGCTGGATTGGTTTTAGGTTAGGCTATAGCTTTCGAGCGAGCATGGCGAGCGAGCGACGCGTAAAGGTGTGTCATAAACCAACGGTTTGGCACATACGGACATTGAAATATTCGCACCAGCCCGAGGAGCGGAAGTCTTTATCCTGTTGCCTTCTGAAACATGTTTACAGTTTATGAATAGTTTCACATAAATAGTACTATTTCCACATAGTACAGTGCAATGTGATGTCCGAAATGGCTGACAAAATTAGGTACTAACACGAAATATATGGAAGACAATATAAGGTATATGTATAGCCTGGAAATTGTGACCGTTGCTCGCTCGCTCCGCTCGCCTCGTAAAAATCTGGTCCAACCTCACAACCGATCCGACACGTTCGCAAATTCGAGACATGTCGCCACCATATCAAATAATGAACGGAGATGGATTGGTTTTAGGTTAGGCTATAGCTTTCGTGCGAGCGCAGCGAACGAGAGACGCGTAAAGGTGTGTCACAAACCAACGGTTTGGCACATACGGACATTGAAATATTCGCACCAGGCCCGAGGAGCCGGAAGTCTTTATCCTGTTGCCTTCTGAAACATGTTTACAGTTTATGAATAGTTTCACATAAATAGTACTATTTCCACATAGTACAGTGCAATGTGATGTCCGAAATGGCTGACAAAATTAGGTACTAACACGAAATATATGCAAGGGCAATATAAGGTATATGTATAGCTTGGAAATTGTGACCGTTGCTCGCCTCGCTCCGCTCGCTCGTAAAAATCTAGTCCAACCCCACAACCGATCCGACACGTTCGCAAATTTGAAATATGTCGCCTTCATATCGAATAATGAACGCAAGATGGATTGGTTTTAGGTTAGGCTACAGTTTTCGAGCGAGCGCAGCGAGCGAGAGACGCGTATAGGTGTGTCATAAACCAACGGTTTGGCACATACGGACATTGAAATATTCGCACCAGCCCGAGGAGCCGGAAGTATTTATCCTATTGCCTACCGACACATGTTTACAGTTTATGAACAGTTTCACATAAATAGTACTATTTCCTCATAGTACAGTGCAATGTGATGTCCGAAATGGCTGACAAAATTAGGTAATAACACGAAATATATGGAAGGCAATATAAGGTATATGTATAGCTTGGAAATTGTGACCGTTGCTCGCTCGCTCCGCTCGCTCGTAAAAAGTATAGTCCAACCCCACAACCGATGCGACACGTTCGCAAATTTGAAATATGTCGCCATCATATCGAAGAATGACGGAAGATGGATTGGTTTTAGGTTAGGCTATAGCTTTCGAGCGAGCATGGCGAGCGAGGGACGGCGGAGAGGTGTGTCACAATCAAACGGTTTGGCACATGGGGACATTGAAATATTCGCACCAGCCCGAGGAGCCGGAAATCTTTATCCTATTGCCTTCTGACAAATGTTTACGGTTTAATAATAGTTTCACATAATTAGTACCGTTTCCTCATAGTACAGTGCAATGTGATGTCCGAAATGGCAGACAAAATTAGGTAATAACACGAAATATATGGAAGACAATATAAGGTATATGTATAGCTTGGAAACTGTGACCGTTGCTCGCTCGCTCCGCTCGCTCGTAAAAATCTAGTCCAACCTCACAACCGATCCCACACGTTCGCATATTTGAAATATGTCGCCACCATATCGAATAATGAACGGAAGATGGATTGGTTTTAGGTTAGGCTATAGTTTTCGAGCGAGCGACGCGTAAATGTGTGTCTCAAACCAACGGTTTGGCACATACGGACATTGAACTATTCGCACCATCCCGAGGAGCCGGAAGTATTTATCCTATTGCCTACCGACACATGTTTACAGTTTATGAATAGTTTCACATAAATAGTACTATTCCTCATAGTAAAGTGCAATGTGATGTCCGAAATGGCTGACAAAATTAGGTAATAACACGAAAATATATGGAAGGCAATATAAGGTATATGTATAGCTTGGAAATTGTGACCGTTGCTCGCTCGCTCCGCTCGCTCGTAAAAATATAGTCCCAACCCCACAACCGAATGCGACACGTTCGCCAAATTTGAAATATGTCGCCATCATATCGAAGAATGACGGAAGATGGATTGGTTTTAGGTTAGGCTATAGTTTTCGAGCGAGCGACGCGTAAATGTGTGTCTCAAACCAACGGTTTGCACATACGGACATTGAACTATTCGCACCAGCCCGAGGAGCCGGAAGTATTTATCCTATTGCCTACCGACACATGTTTACAGTTTATGAATAGTTTCACATAAATAGTACTATTTCCTCATAGTACAGTGCAATGTGATGTCCGAAATGGCTGACAAAATTAGGTAATAACACGAAATATATGGAAGGCAATATAAGGTATATGTATAGCTTGGAAATTGTGACCTGCTGCACGCTCGCTCCGCTCGCTCGTAAAATCTGGTCCAACCTCACAACCGATCCGACACGTTCGCAAATTCGAGACATGTCGCCACCATATCAAATAATGAACGGAAGCTGGATTGGTTTTAGGTTAGGCTATAGCTTTCGAGCGAGCATGGCGAGCGAGGGACGCGGAGAGGTGTGTCACAATCCAAACGGTTTGGCACATGGGGACATTGAAATATTCGCACCAGCCCGAGGAGCCGGAAATCTTTATCCTATTGCCTTCTGACAAATGTTTACGGTTTAATAATAGTTTCACATAATTAGTACCGTTTCCTCATAGTACAGTGCAATGTGATGTCCGAAATGGCAGACAAAATTAGGTAATAACACGAAATATATGGAAGGCAATATAAGGTATATGTATAGCTTGTAAATTGTGACTGCTGCACGCTCGCTCCGCTCGCTCGTAAAAATCTGGTCCAACCTCACAACCGATCCGACCACGTTCGCAAATTCGAGACATGTCGCCACCATATCAAATAATGAACGGAAGCTGGATTGGTTTTAGGTTAGGCTATAGCTTTCGAGCGAGCATGGCGAGCGAGCGACGCGTAAAGGTGTGTCATAAACCAACGGTTTGGCACATACGGACATTGAAATATTCGCACCAGCCCGAGGAGCCGGAAGTCTTTATCCTGTTGCCTTCTGAAACATGTTTACAGTTTATGAATAGTTTCACATAAATAGTACTATTTCCACATAGTACAGTGCAATGTGATGTCCGAAATGGCTGACAAAATTAGGTACTAACACGAAATATATGGAAGACAATATAAGGTATATGTATAGCTTGGAAATTGTGACCGTTGCTCGCTCGCTCCGCTCGCTCGTAAAAATCTGGTCCAACCTCACAACCGATCCGACACGTTCGCAAATTCGAGACATGTCGCCACCATATCAAATAATGAACGGAAGATGGATTGTTTTAGGTTAGGCTATAGCTTTCGTGCGAGCGCAGCGAACGAGAGACGCGTAAAGGTGTGTCACAAACCAACGGTTTGGCACATACGGACATTGAAATATTCGCACCAAGCCGGAGAGCCGGAAGTCTTTATCCTGTTGCCTTCTGAAACATGTTTACAGTTTATGAATAGTTTCACATAAATAGTCCTATTTCCAGCATAGTACAGTGCAATGTGATGTCCGAAATGGCTGACAAAATTAGGTACTAACACGAAATATATGCAAGGCAATATAAGGTATATGTATAGCTTGGAAATTGTGACCGTTGCTCGCTCGCTCCGCTCGCTCGTAAAAATCTAGTCCAACCCCACAACCGATCCGACACGTCGCAAATTTGAAATATGTCGCCTTCATATCGAATAATGACGCAAGATGGATTGGTTTTAGGTTAGGCTACAGTTTTCGAGCGAGCGCAGCGAGCGAGAGACGCGTATAGGTGTGTCATAAACCAACGGTTTGGCACATACGGACCAGTGAAATATTCGCACCAGCCCGAGGAGCCGGAAGTATTTATCCTATTGCCTACCGACACATGTTTACAGTTTATGAATAGTTTCACATAAATAGTACTATTTCCTCATAGTACAGTGCAATGTGATGTCCGAAATGGCTGACAAAATTAGGTAATAACACGAAATATATGGAAGGCAATATAAGGTATATGTATAGCTTGGAAATTGTGACCGTTGCTCGCTCGCTCCGCTCGCTCGTAAAAGTATAGTCCAACCCCACAACCGATGCGACACGTTCGCAAATTTGAAATATGTCGCCATCATATCGAAGAATGACGGAAGATGGATTGGTTTTAGGTTAGGCTATAGTTTTCGAGCGAGCGACGCGTAAATGTGTGTCTCAAACCAACGGTTTGGGCACATACGGACATTGATCTATTCGCACCAGCCCGAGGAGCCGGAAGTATTTATCCTATTGCTACCGACACATGTTTACAGTTTATGAATAGTTTCACATAATAGTACTATTTCCTCATAGTACAGTGCAATGTGATGTCCGAAATGGCTGACTATATTAGGTACTAACACGAAATATATGCAAGGCAATATAAGGTATATGTATAGCTTGTAAATTGTGACTGCTGCACGCTCGCTCCGCTCGCTCCGTAAAATCTGGTCCAACCTCACAAACCGATCCGACACGTTCGCAAATTCGAGACATGTCGCCACCATAATCAAATAATGAACGGAAGATGGATTGGTTTTAGGTTAGGCTATAGTTTTCGAGCGAGCGACGCGTAAAGGTGTGTCATAAAACCAACGGTTTGGCACATACGGGACATTGAAATATTCGCACCAGCCCGAGGAGCCGGAAGTCTTTATCCTGTTGCCTTCTGAAACATGTTTACAGTTTATGAATAGTTTCACATAAATAGTACTATTTCCACATAGTACAGTGCAATGTGATGTCCGAAATGGCTGACAAAATTAGGTACTAACACGAAATATATGGAAGACAATATAAGGTATATGTATAGCTTGGAAATTGTGGACCGTTGCTCGCTCGCTCCGCTCGCTCGTAAAAATCTGGTCCAACCTCACAACCGATCCGACACGTTCGCAAATTCGAGACATGTCGCCACGCATATCAAATAATGAACGGAAGATGGATTGGTTTTAGGTTAGGCTATAGCTTTCGTGCGAGCGCAGCGAACGAGAGACGCGTAAAGGTGTGTCACAAAACCAACGGTTTGGCACATACGGACATTGAAATATTCGCACCAGCCCGAGGAGCCGGAAGTCTTTATCCTGTTGCCTTCTGAAACATGTTTACAGTTTATGAATAGTTTCACATAAATAGTACTATTTCCACATAGTACAGTGCAATGTGATGTCCGAAATGGCTGACAAAATTAGGTACTAACACGAAATATATGCAAGGCAATATAAGGTTATATGTATAGCTTGGAAATTGTGACCGTTGCTCGCTCGCTCCGCTCGCTCGTAAAAATCTAGTCCAACCCCACAACCGATCCGACACGTTCGCAAATTTGAAATATGTCGCCTTCATATCGAATAATGAACGCAAGATGGATTGGTTTTAGGTTAGGCTACAGTTTTCGAGCGAGCGCAGCGAGCGAGAGACGCGTATAGGTGTGTCATAAACCAACGGTTTGGCACATACGGACATTGATCTATTCGCACCAGCCCGAGGAGCCGGAAGTATTTATCCTATTGCCTACCGACACATGTTTACAGTTATGAATAGTTTCACATAAATAGTACTATTTCCTCATAGTACAGTGCAATGTGATGTCCGAAATGGCTGACAAGAATTAGGTAATAACACGAAATATATGGAAGGCAATATAAGGTATATGTATAGCTTGGAAATTGTGACTGCTGCACGCTCGCTCCGCTCGCTCGTAAAAAATCTGTCCAACCTCACAACCGATCCGACACGTTCGCAAATTCGAGACATGTCGCCACCATATCAAATAATGACGAAGCTGGATTGGTTTTAGGTTAGGCTATAGCTTTCGAGCGAGCATGGCGAGCGAGCGACGCGTAAAGGTGTGTCATAAACCAACGTTTGGCACATACGGACAGTGAAATATTCGCACCAGCCCGAGGAGCCGGAAGTCTTTATCCTGTTGCCTTCTGAAACATGTTTACAGTTTATGAATAGTTTCACATAAATAGCAACTATTTCCACATAGTACAGTGCAATGTGATGTCCGAAATGGCTGACAAAATTAGGTACTAACACGAAATATATGGAGAACAATATAAGGTATATGTATAGCTTGGAAATTGTGACCGTTGCTCGCTCGCTCCGCTCGCTCGTAAAAATCTGGTCCAACCTCACAACCGATCCGACACGTTCGCAAATTCGAGACATGTCGCCACCATATCAAATAATGAACCGAAAGATGGATTGGTTTTAGGTTAGGCTATAGCTTTCGTGCGAGCGCAGCGAACGAGAGACCGGTAAAGGTGTCACAAACCAACGGTTTGGCACATACGGACATTGAAATATTCGCACCAGCCCCGAGGAGCCGGAAGTCTTTATCCTGTTGAAACATGTTTACAGTTTATGAATAGTTTCACATAAATAGTACTATTTCCACATAGTACAGTGCAATGTGATGTCCGAAATGGCTGACAAAATTAGGTACTAACACGAAATATATGCAAGGCAATATAAGGTATATGTATAGCTTGGAAATTGTGACCGTTGCTCGCTCGCTCCGCTCGCTCGTAAAAATCTAGTCCAACCCCACAACCGATCCGACACGTTCGCAAATTTGAAATATGTCGCCTTCATATCGAATAATGAACGCAAGATGGATTGGTTTTAGGTTAGGCTACAGTTTTCGAGCGAGCGCAGCGAGCGAGAGACGCGTATAGGTGTGTCATAAACCAACGGTTTGGCACATACGGACATTGAAATATTCGCACCAGCCCGAGGAGCCGGAAGTATTTATCCTATTGCCTACCGACACATGTTTACAGTTTATGAATAGTTTCACATAAATAGTACTATTTCCTCATAGTACAGTGCAATGTGATGTCCGAAATGGCTGACAAAATTAGGTAATAACACGAAATATATGGAAGGCAATATAAGGTATATGTATAGCTTGGAAATTGTGACCGTTGCTCGCTCGCTCCGCTCGCTCGTAAAAGTATAGTCCAACCCCACAACCGATGCGACACGTTCGCAAATTTGAAATATGTCGCCATCATATCGAAGAATGACGGAAGATGGATTGGTTTTAGGTTAGGCTATAGTTTTCGAGCGAGCGACGCGTAAATGTGTGTCTCAAACCAACGGTTTGGCACATACGGACATTGATCTATTCGCACCAGCCCGAGGAGCCGGAAGTATTTATCCTATTGCCTACCGACACATGTTTACAGTTTATGAATAGTTTCACATAAATAGTACTATTTCCTCATAGTACAGTGCAATGTGATGTCCGAAATGGCTGACTATATTAGGTACTAACACGAAATATATGCAAGGCAATATAAGGTATATGTATAGCTTGTAAATTGTGACTGCTGCACGCTCGCTCCGCTCGCTCGTAAAAATCTGGTCCAACCTCACAACCGATCCGACACGTTCGCAAATTCGAGACATGTCGCCACCATATCAAATAATGAACGGAAGATGGATTGGTTTTAGGTTAGGCTATAGTTTTCGAGCGAGCGACGCGTAAAGGTGTGTCATAAACCAACGGTTTGGCACATACGGACATTGAAATATTCGCACCAGCCCGAGGAGCCGGAAGTCTTTATCCTGTTGCCTTCTGAAACATGTTTACAGTTTATGAATAGTTTCACATAAATAGTACTATTTCCACATAGTACAGTGCAATGTGATGTCCGAAATGGCTGACAAAATTAGGTACTAACACGAAATATATGGAAGACAATATAAGGTATATGTATAGCTTGGAAATTGTGACCGTTGCTCGCTCGCTCCGCTCGCTCGTAAAAATCTGGTCCAACCTCACAACCGATCCGACACGTTCGCAAATTCGAGACATGTCGCCACCATATCAAATAATGAACGGAAGATGGATTGGTTTTAGGTTAGGCTATAGCTTTCGTGCGAGCGCAGCGAACGAGAGACGCGTAAAGGTGTGTCACAAACCAACGGTTTGGCACATACGGACATTGAAATATTCGCACCAGCCCGAGGAGCCGGAAGTCTTTATCCTGTTGCCTTCTGAAACATGTTTACAGTTTATGAATAGTTTCACATAAATAGTACTATTTCCACATAGTACAGTGCAATGTGATGTCCGAAATGGCTGACAAAATTAGGTACTAACACGAAATATATGCAAGGCAATATAAGGTATATGTATAGCTTGGAAATTGTGACCGTTGCTCGCTCGCTCCGCTCGCTCGTAAAAATCTAGTCCAACCCCACAACCGATCCGACACGTTCGCAAATTTGAAATATGTCGCCTTCATATCGAATAATGAACGCAAGATGGATTGGTTTTAGGTTAGGCTACAGTTTTCGAGCGAGCGCAGCGAGCGAGAGACGCGTATAGGTGTGTCATAAACCAACGGTTTGGCACATACGGACATTGAAATATTCGCACCAGCCCGAGGAGCCGGAAGTATTTATCCTATTGCCTACCGACACATGTTTACAGTTTATGAATAGTTTCACATAAATAGTACTATTTCCTCATAGTACAGTGCAATGTGATGTCCGAAATGGCTGACAAAATTAGGTAATAACACGAAATATATGGAAGGCAATATAAGGTATATGTATAGCTTGGAAATTGTGACCGTTGCTCGCTCGCTCCGCTCGCTCGTAAAAGTATAGTCCAACCCCACAACCGATGCGACACGTTCGCAAATTTGAAATATGTCGCCATCATATCGAAGAATGACGGAAGATGGATTGGTTTTAGGTTAGGCTATAGTTTTCGAGCGAGCGACGCGTAAATGTGTGTCTCAAACCAACGGTTTGGCACATACGGACATTGATCTATTCGCACCAGCCCGAGGAGCCGGAAGTATTTATCCTATTGCCTACCGACACATGTTTACAGTTTATGAATAGTTTCACATAAATAGTACTATTTCCTCATAGTACAGTGCAATGTGATGTCCGAAATGGCTGACTATATTAGGTACTAACACGAAATATATGCAAGGCAATATAAGGTATATGTATAGCTTGTAAATTGTGACTGCTGCACGCTCGCTCCGCTCGCTCGTAAAAATCTGGTCCAACCTCACAACCGATCCGACACGTTCGCAAATTCGAGACATGTCGCCACCATATCAAATAATGAACGGAAGATGGATTGGTTTTAGGTTAGGCTATAGTTTTCGAGCGAGCGACGCGTAAAGGTGTGTCATAAACCAACGGTTTGGCACATACGGACATTGAAATATTCGCACCAGCCCGAGGAGCCGGAAGTCTTTATCCTGTTGCCTTCTGAAACATGTTTACAGTTTATGAATAGTTTCACATAAATAGTACTATTTCCACATAGTACAGTGCAATGTGATGTCCGAAATGGCTGACAAAATTAGGTACTAACACGAAATATATGGAAGACAATATAAGGTATATGTATAGCTTGGAAATTGTGACCGTTGCTCGCTCGCTCCGCTCGCTCGTAAAAATCTGGTCCAACCTCACAACCGATCCGACACGTTCGCAAATTCGAGACATGTCGCCACCATATCAAATAATGAACGGAAGATGGATTGGTTTTAGGTTAGGCTATAGCTTTCGTGCGAGCGCAGCGAACGAGAGACGCGTAAAGGTGTGTCACAAACCAACGGTTTGGCACATACGGACATTGAAATATTCGCACCAGCCCGAGGAGCCGGAAGTCTTTATCCTGTTGCCTTCTGAAACATGTTTACAGTTTATGAATAGTTTCACATAAATAGTACTATTTCCACATAGTACAGTGCAATGTGATGTCCGAAATGGCTGACAAAATTAGGTACTAACACGAAATATATGCAAGGCAATATAAGGTATATGTATAGCTTGGAAATTGTGACCGTTGCTCGCTCGCTCCGCTCGCTCGTAAAAATCTAGTCCAACCCCACAACCGATCCGACACGTTCGCAAATTTGAAATATGTCGCCTTCATATCGAATAATGAACGCAAGATGGATTGGTTTTAGGTTAGGCTACAGTTTTCGAGCGAGCGCAGCGAGCGAGAGACGCGTATAGGTGTGTCATAAACCAACGGTTTGGCACATACGGACATTGATCTATTCGCACCAGCCCGAGGAGCCGGAAGTATTTATCCTATTGCCTACCGACACATGTTTACAGTTTATGAATAGTTTCACATAAATAGTACTATTTCCTCATAGTACAGTGCAATGTGATGTCCGAAATGGCTGACTATATTAGGTACTAACACGAAATATATGCAAGGCAATATAAGGTATATGTATAGCTTGTAAATTGTGACTGCTGCACGCTCGCTCCACTCGCTCGAAAAAATCTAGTCCAACCTCACAACCGATCCGACATGTTCGCAAATTTGAAATATGTCGCCACCATATCGAATAATGAACTGAAGATGGATTGGTTTTAGGTTAGGCTATAGCTTTCGTGCGAGCGCAGCGAACGAGAGACGCGTAAAGGTGTGTCACAAACAGACGGTTTGGCACATACGGACATTGAAATATTCGCACCAGCCCGAGGAGCCGGAAGTCTTTATCCTGTTGCCTTCTGACAAATGTTTACGGTTTAACAATAGTTTCACATAATTAGTACCGTTTCCTCATAGTACAGTGCAACGTGATGTCCGAAATGGCTGACAAAATTAGGTACAAGCACGAAATATATGCAAGACAATATATGGTATATGTATAGCTTGGGAATTGTGACCGTTGCTCGCTCGCTCCGCTCGCTCGTAAAAATCTAGTCCAACCTCACAACCGATCCGACACGTTCGCAAATTTGCAATATGTCGCCATCATATCGAATAATGAACGCAAGATGCATTGGTTTTGGGTTAGGCTATAGTTTTCGAGCGAGCGCAGCGAGCGAGCGACGCGTAAATGTGTGTCTCAAACCAACGGTTTGGCACATACGGACATTGAAATATTCGCACCAGCCCGAGGAGCCGGAAGTCTTTATCCTGTTGCCTTCTGACAAATGTTTACGGTTTAACAATAGTTTCACATAATTAGTACCGTTTCCTCATAGTACAGTGCAACGTGATGTCCGAAATGGCTGACAAAATTAGGTACAAGCACGAAATATATGCAAGACAATATATGGTATATGTATAGCTTGGGAATTGTGACCGTTGCTCGCTCGCTCCGCTCGCTCGTAAAAATCTAGTCCAACCTCACAACCGATCCGACACGTTCGCAAATTTGCAATATGTCGCCATCATATCGAATAATGAACGCAAGATGCATTGGTTTTGGGTTAGGCTATAGCTTTCGTGCGAGCGCAGCGAGCGAGAGACGCGTATAGCTGTGTCATAAACCAACGGTTTGGCACATACGGACATTGAAATATTCGCACCAGCCCGAGGTGCCGGAAGTATTTATCCTATTGCCTACCGACACATGTTTACAGTTTATGAATAGTTTCACATAAATAGTACTATTTCCTCATAGTAAAGTGCAATGTGATGTCCGAAATGGCTGACAAAATTAGGTAATAACACGAAATATATGGAAGGCAATATAAGGTATATGTATAGCTTGGAAATTGTGACCGTTGCTCGCTCGCTCCGCTCGCTCGTAAAAATATAGTCCAACCCCACAACCGATGCGACACGTTCGCAAATTTGAAATATGTCGCCATCATATCGAAGAATGACGGAAGATGGATTGGTTTTAGGTTAGGCTATAGTTTTCGAGCGAGCGACGCGTAAATGTTTGTCTCAAACCAACGGTTTGCACATACGGACATTGAACTATTCGCACCAGCCCGAGGAGCCGGAAATCTTTATCCTATTGCCTTCTGACAAATGTTTACGGTTTAATAATAGTTTCACATAATTAGTACCGTTTCCTCATAGTACAGTGCAATGTGATGTCCGAAATGGCTGACAAAATTAGGTACTAACACGAAATATATGCAAGGCAATATAAGGTATATGTATAGCTTGGAAATTGTGACCGTTGCTCGCTCGCTCCGCTCGCTCGAAAAAATCTAGTCCAACCTCACAACCGATCCGACATGTTCGCAAATTTGAAATATGTCGCCATCATATCGAAGAATGACGGAAGATGGATTGGTTTTAGGTTAGGCTATAGCTTTCGTGCGAGCGCAGCGAGCGAGAGACGCGTAAATGTGTGTCACAAACCAACGGTTTGGCACATACGGACATTGAAATATTCGCACCAGCCCGAGGAGCCGAAAGTCTTTATCCTATTGCCTTCTGACAAATGTTTACGGTTTACCAACAGTTTCACATAATTAGTACCGTTTCCTCATAGTACAGTGCAATGTGATGTCCGAAATGGCAGACAAAATTAGGTAATAACACGACACATATGCAAGGCAATATAAGGTGTATGTATAGGTTGGAAATTGTGATCGTTGCTCGCTCGCTCCGCTCGCTCGAAAAAATCTAGTCCAACCTCACAACCGATCCGACATGTTCGCAAATTTGAAATATGTCGCCACCATATCGAATAATGAACGGAAGGTGGATTGTTTTTAGGTTAGGCTATAGCTTTCGTGCGAGCGCAGCGATCGAGAGACGCGTAAAGGTGTGTCACAAACCAACGGTTTGGCACATACGGACATTGAAATATTCGCACCAGCCCGAGGAGCCGGAAGTCTTTATCCTGTTGCCTTCTGACAAATGTTTACGGTTTACCAATAGTTTCACATAATTAGTACCGTTTCCTCATAGTACAGTGCAACGTGATGTCCGAAATGGCTGACAAAATTAGGTAATAACACGAAATATATGCCAGGCAATATATGGTATATGTATAGCTTGGAAATTGTGACCGTTGCTCGCTCGCTCCGCTCGCTCGCAAAAATCTAGTCCAACCTCACAACCGATCCAACACGTTCGCAAATTTGAAATATGTCGCCATCATATCGAATAATGAACGCAAGATGGATTGGTTTTAGGTTAGGCTATAGTTTTGGAGCGAGCGCGTCGAGCGAGAGACGCGTAAAGGTGTGTCATAAACCAACGGTTTGGCACATACGGATATTGAAATATTCGCACCAGCCCGAGGAGCCGGAAGTATTCATCCTATTTCCTACCGACACATGTTTACAATTTATGAATAGTTTCACATAAATAGTACTATTTCCTCATAGTACAGTGCAATGTGATGTCCGAAATGGCTGATTATATTAGGTACTAACACGAAATATATGCAAGGCAATATAAGGTATATGTATAGCTTGGAAATTGTGACTGCTGCACGCTCGCTCCGCTCGCTCGTAAAAATCTGGTCCAACCTCACAACCGATCCGACACGTTCGCAAATTCGAGACATGTCGCCACCATATCGAATGACTAACGCAAGAGGGATTGTTTTTAGGTTAGGCTATAGCTTTCGTGCGAGCGCAGCGAGCGAGAGCCGCGTAAAGGTGTGTCACAAACCAACGGTTTGGCACATACGGACATTGAAATATTCGCATCAGCCCGAGGAGCCGAAAGTCTTTATCCTATTGCCTTCTGACAAATGTTTACGGTTTACCAACAGTTTCACATAATTAGTACCGTTTCCTCATAGTACAGTGCAACGTGATGTCCGAAATGGCTGACAAAATTAGGTAATAGCACGAAATATATGCCAGGCAATATATGGTATATGTATAGCTTGGAAATTGTGACCGTTGCTCGCTCGCTCCGCTCGCTCGCAAAAATCTAGTCCAACCTCACAACCGATCCAACACGTTCGCAAATTTGAAATATGTCGCCATCATATCGAATAATGAACGCAAGATGGATTGGTTTTAGGTTAGGCTATAGTTTTGGAGCGAGCGCGTCGAGCGAGAGACGCGTAAAGGTGTGTCATAAACCAACGGTTTGGCACATACGGATATTGAAATATTCGCACCAGCCCGAGGAGCCGGAAGTATTCATCCTATTTCCTACCGACACATGTTTACAATTTATGAATAGTTACACATAAATAGTACTATCTCCTCATAGTACAGTGCAATGTGATGTCCGAAATGGCTGATTATATTAGGTACTAACACGAAATATATGCAAGGCAATATAAGGTATATGTATAGCTTGGAAATTGTGACTGCTGCACGCTCGCTCCGCTCGCTCGTAAAAATCTGGTCCAACCTCACAACCGATCCGACACGTTCGCAAATTCGAGACATGTCGCCACCATATCGAATGACTAACGCAAGAGGGATTGTTTTTAGGTTAGGCTATAGCTTTCGTGCGAGCGCAGCGAGCGAGAGCCGCGTAAAGGTGTGTCACAAACCAACGGTTTGGCACATACGGACATTGAAATATTCGCATCAGCCCGAGGAGCCGAAAGTCTTTATCCTATTGCCTTCTGACAAATGTTTACGGTTTACCAACAGTTTCACATAATTAGTACCGTTTCCTCATAGTACAGTGCAATGTGATGTCCGAAATGGCAGACAAAATTAGGTAATAACACGAAATATATGGAAGACAATATAAGGTATATGTATAGCTTGGAAATTGTGACCATTGCTCGCTCGCTCCGCTCGCTCGTAAAAATCTAGTCCAACCTCACAACCGATCCCACACGTTCGCAAATTTGAAATATGTCGCCACCATATCGAATAATGAACGGAAGATGGATTGGTTTTAGGTTAGGCTATAGTTTTGGAGCGAGCGCAGCGAGCGAGAGCCGCGTAAAGGTGTGTCACAAACCAACGGTTTGGCACATACGGATATTGAAATATTCGCACCAGCCCGAGGAGCCGGAAGTATTCATCCTATTGCCTACCGACACATGTTTACAATTTATGAATAGTTTCACATAAATAGTACTATTTCCTCATAGTACAGTGCAATGTGATGTCCGAAATGGCTGATTATATTAGGTACTAACACGAAATATATGCAAGGCAATATAAGGTATATGTATAGCTTGGAAATTGTGACTGCTGCACGCTCGCTCCGCTCGCTCGTAAAAATCTGGTCCAACCTCACAACCGATCCGACACGTTCGCAAATTCGAGACATGTCGCCACCATATCGAATGACTAACGCAAGAGGGATTGTTTTTAGGTTAGGCTATAGCTTTCGTGCGAGCGCAGCGAGCGAGAGCCGCGTAAAGGTGTGTCACAAACCAACGGTTTGGCACATACGGACATTGAAATATTCGCATCAGCCCGAGGAGCCGAAAGTCTTTATCCTATTGCCTTCTGACAAATGTTTACGGTTTACCAACAGTTTCACATAATTAGTACCGTTTCCTCATAGTACAGTGCAATGTGATGTCCGAAATGGCAGACAAAATTAGGTAATAACACGAAATATATGGAAGACAATATAAGGTATATGTATAGCTTGGAAATTGTGACCATTGCTCGCTCGCTCCGCTCGCTCGTAAAAATCTAGTCCAACCTCACAACCGATCCCACACGTTCGCAAATTTGAAATATGTCGCCACCATATCGAATAATGAACGGAAGATGGATTGGTTTTAGGTTAGGCTATAGCTTTCGTGCGAGCGCAGCGAGCGAGAGCCGCGTAAAGGTGTGTCACAAACCAACGGTTTGGCACATACGGATATTGAAATATTCGCACCAGCCCGAGGAGCCGGAAGTATTCATCCTATTGCCTACCGACACATGTTTACAATTTATGAATAGTTTCACATAAATAGTACTATTTCCTCATAGTACAGTGCAATGTGATGTCCGAAATGGCTGATTATATTAGGTACTAACACGAAATATATGCAAGGCAATATAAGGTATATGTATAGCTTGGAAATTGTGACTGCTGCACGCTCGCTCCGCTCGCTCGTAAAAATCTGGTCCAACCTCACAACCGATCCGACACGTTCGCAAATTCGAGACATTTCGCCACCATATCAAATAATGAACGGAAGCTGGATTGGTTTTAGGTTAGGCTATAGCTTTCGAGCGAGCATGGCGAGCGAGGGACGCGGAGAGGTGTGTCACAATCAAACGGTTTGGCACATGGGGACATTGAAATATTCGCACCAGCCCGAGGAGCCGGAAATCTTTATCCTATTGCCTTCTGACAAATGTTTAGGGTTTAATAATAGTTTCACATAATTAGTACCGTTTCCTCATAGTACAGTGCAATGTGATGTCCGAAATGGCTGACAAAATTAGGTAATAACACGAAATATATGCCAGGCAATATATGGTATATGTATAGCTTGGAAATTGTGACTGCTGCACGCTCGCTCCGCTCGCTCGTAAAAATCTGGTCCAACCTCACAACCGATCCGACACGTTCGCAAATTCGAGACATTTCGCCACCATATCAAATAATGAACGGAAGCTGGATTGGTTTTAGGTTAGGCTATAGCTTTCGAGCGAGCATGGCGAGCGAGGGACGCGGAGAGGTGTGTCACAATCAAACGGTTTGGCACATGGGGACATTGAAATATTCGCACCAGCCCGAGGAGCCGGAAATCTTTATCCTATTGCCTTCTGACAAATGTTTAGGGTTTAATAATAGTTTCACATAATTAGTACCGTTTCCTCATAGTACAGTGCAATGTGATGTCCGGAATGGCAGACAAAATTAGGTAATAACACGAAATATATGGAAGACAATATAAGGTATATGTATAGCTTGGAAATTGTGACCGTTGCTCGCTCGCTCCGCTCGCTCGTAAAAATCTAGTCCAACCTCACAACCGATCCCACACGTTCGCATATTTGAAATATGTCGCCACCATATCGAATAATGAACGGAAGATGGATTGGTTTTAGGTTAGGCTATAGTTTTCGAGCGAGCGACGCGTAAAGGTGTGTCATAAACCAACGGTTTGGCACATACGGACATTGAAATATTCGCACCAGCCCGAGGAGCCGGAAATCTTTATCCTATTGCCTTCTGACAAATGTTTACGGTTTAATAATAGTTTCACATAATTAGTACCGTTTCCTCATAGTACAGTGCAATGTGATGTCCGAAATGGCAGACAAAATTAGGTAATAACACGACACATATGCAAGGCAATATAAGGTGTATGTATAGGTTGGAAATGGTGATCGTTGCTCGCTCGCTCCGCTCGCTCGAAAAAATCTAGTCCAACCTCACAACCGATCCGACATGTTCGCAAATTTGAAATATGTCGCCACCATATCGAATAATGAACGGAAGGTGGATTGTTTTTAGGTTAGGCTATAGCTTTCGTGCGAGCGCAGCGATCGAGTGACGCGTAAAGGTGTGTCACAAACCAACGGTTTGGCACATACGGACATTGAAATATTCGCACCAGCCCGAGGAGACGGAAGTCTTTATCCTGTTGCCTTCTGACAAATGTTTACGGTTTACCAATAGTTTCACATAATTAGTACCGTTTCCTCATAGTACAGTGCAACGTGATGTCCGAAATGGCTGACAAAATTAGGTACTAACACGAATTATATGCAAGGCAATATAAGGTATATGTATAGCTTGGAAATTGTGACTGCCGCACGCTCGCTCCGCTCGCTCGTGAAAATCTGGTCCAACCTCACAACCGATCCGACACGTTCGCAAATTCGAGACATGTCGCCACCATATCGAATGACTAACGCAAGAGGGATTGTTTTTAGGTTAGGCTATAGCTTTCGTGCGAGCGCAGCGAGCGAGAGCCGCGTAAAGGTGTGTCACAAACCAACGGTTTGGCACATACGGACATTGAAATATTCGCATCAGCCCGAGGAGCAGAAAGTCTTTATCCTATTGCCTTCTGACAAATGTTTACGGTTTACCAACAGTTTCACATAATTAGTACCGTTTCCTCATAGTACAGTGCAATGTGATGTCCGAAATGCCAGACAAAATTAGGTAATAACACGAAATATATGGAAGACAATATAAGGTATATGTATAGCTTGGAAATTGTGAGCATTGCTCGCTCGCTCCGCTCGCTCGTAAAAATCTAGTCCAACCTCAAAACCAATCCCACACGTTCGCAAATTTGAAATATGTCGCCACCATATCGAATAATGAACGGAAGATGGATTGGTTTTAGGTTAGGCTATAGCTTTCGTGCGAGCGCAGCGAGCGAGAGCCGCGTAAAGGTGTGTCACAAACGAACGGTTTGGCACACACGGACATTGAAATATTCGCACCAGCCCGAGGAGCCGAAAGTCTTTATCCTATTGCCTTCTGACAAATGTTTACGGTTTACCAACAGTTTCACATAATTAGTACCGTTTCCTCATAGTACAGTGCAATGTGATGTCCGAAATGGCAGACAAAATTAGGTAATAACACGAAATATATGGAAGTCAATATAAGGTGTATGTATAGGTTGGAAATTGTGATCGTTGCTCGCTCGCTCCGCTCGCTCGAAAAAATCTAATCCAAGCTCACAAGCGATCCGACACGTTCGCAAATTTGAAATATGTCGCCACCATATCCAATAATGAACGGAAGATGGATTGGTTTTAGGTTAGGCTATAGCTTTCGTGCGAGTTCGGCGAGCGAGAGACGCGTAAAGGTGTGTCACAATCCAACGGTTCGGCACATACGGACATTGAAATATTCGCACCAGCCCGAGGAGCTGAAAGTCTTTATCCTATTGCCTTCTGACAAATGTTTACGGTTTACCAACAGTTTCACATAATTAGTACCGTTTCCTCATAGTACAGTGCAATGTGATGTCCGAAATGGCAGACAAAATTAGGTAATAACACGAAATATATGGAAGTCAATATAAGGTGTATGTATAGGTTGGAAATTGTGATCGTTGCTCGCTCGCTCCGCTCGCTCGAAAAAATCTAGTCCAAGCTCACAAGCGATCCGACACGTTCGCAAATTTGAAATATGTCGCCACCATATCCAATAATGAACGGAAGATGGATTGGTTTTAGGTTAGGCTATAGCTTTCGTGCGAGTTCGGCGAGCGAGAGACGCGTAAAGGTGTGTCACAAACCAACGGTTCGGCACATACGGACATTGAAATATTCGCACCAGCCCGAGGAGCCGGAAGTCTTTGTCTTATTGCCTACTGACAAATGTTTACAGTTTATGAATAGTTTCACATAAATAGTACTATTTCCACATATAACAGTGCAATGTGATGTCCAAAATGGCTGACAAAAGTAGGTAATAATAAGAAATATAAGCAAGGCAATATAAGGTATATGTATAGCTTGGAAATTGTGACCGTTTCTCGCTCGCTCCGCTCGCTCGCAAAAATCTAGTCCAACCTCACAACTGACCCGTCACGTTCGCAAATTTGAAATATGTCGCCACCATATCGAATAATGAACGCAAGATGGATTGGTTTTAGGTTAGGCTATAGTCTTCGAGCAAGCGCAGCGAGCGAGCGCCGCGTAAATGTGTGTCACATACCAACGGTTTGGCACATACGGACATTGAAACATTTGCACCAGCCCGAGGAGCCGGAAGTATTTATCCTATTGCCTACTGACAAATGTTTACAGTTTATGAATAGTTTCACATAAATAGTACTATTTCCACATATAACAGTGCAATGTGATGTCCGAAATGGCAGACAAAATTAGGTACTAGCACGAATACTATGCAAGGCAATATATGGTATATGTATAGCTTGGAAATTGTGACCGTTTCTCGCTCGCTCCGCTCGCTCGCAAAAATCTAGTCCAACCTCACAACCGATCCGTCACGTTCGCAAATTTGAAATATGTCGCCACCATATCGAAGAATGACGGAAGATGTATTGGTTTTAGGTTAGGCTATAGTTTTCGAGCGAGCGCAGCGAGCGAGTAATGCGTAAATGTGTGTCTCAAACCAACGGTTTGGCACATACGGACATTGAAATATTCGCACCAGCCCGAGGAGCCGGAAGTATTTATCCTATTGCCTACCGACACATGTTTACAGTTTATGAATAGTTTCACATAAATAGTACTACTTCCACATAGTGCAGTGCAATGTGATGTCCGAAATGGCTGACAAAATTAGGTAATAACACGAAATATATGCCAGGCAATATATGGTATATGTATAGCTTGGAAATTGTGACCGTTGCTCGCTCGCTCCGCTCGCTCGCAAAAATCTAGTCCAACCTCACAACCGATCCAACACGTTCGCAAATTTGAAATATGTCGCCATCATATCGAATAATGAACGCAAGATGGATTGGTTTTAGGTTAGGCTATAGTTTTCGAGCGAGCGCGTCGAGCGAGAGACGCGTAAAGGTGTGTCATAAACCAACGGTTTGGCACATACGGATATTGAAATATTCGCACCAGCCCGAGGAGCCGGAAGTATTTATCCTATTGCCTACCGACACATGTTTACAGTTCATGAATAGTTTCACATAAATAGTACTATTTCCTCATAGTACAGTGCAATGTGATGTCCGAAATGGCTGACAAAATTAGGTAATAACACGAAATATATGGAAGGCAATATAAGATATATGTATAGCTTGGAAATTGTGACTGCTGCCACGCTCGCTCCGCTCGCTCGTAAAAATCTGATCCAACCTCACAACCGATCCGACACGTTCGCAAATTGGAGACATGTCGCCACCTTATCAAATAAAGAACGGAAGCTGGATTGGTTTTAGGTTAGGCTATAGCTTTCGAGTGAGCATGGCGAGCGCGGGACGCGGAGAGGTGTGTCACAATCCAACGGTTTGGCACATGGGGACATTGAAATATTCGCACCAGCCCGAGGAGCCGGAAGTCTTTATCCTATTGCCTTCTGACAAATGTTTACAGTTTACCAATAGTTTCACATAAATAGTACTATTTCCACAAAGTACAGTGCAATGTGATGTCCGAAATGGCTGACAAAATCTGGTAATAACACGAAATATATGGAAGGCAATATAAGGTATATGTATAGCTTGGAAATTGTGACCGTTGCTCGCTTGCTCCGCTCGCTCGTAAAAATCGAGTCCAACCTCACAACCGATCCGACACGTTCCCAAATTTGAAATATGTCGCCATCATATCGAATAATGAACGCAAGATGGATAGGTTTTAGGTTAGGCTATAGTTTTCGAACGAGCGCAGCGATCGAGATACGCGTAAAGGTGTGTCATAAACCAACGGTTTGGCACATACGGACATTGAAATATTCGCACCAGCCCGAGGAGCCGGAAGTATTTATCCTATTGCCTACCGACACATGTTTACAGTTTATGAATAGTTTCACATAAATAGTACTATTTCCACATAGTACAGTGCAATCTGATGTCCGAAATGGCTGACAAAATTAAGTAATAACACGAAATATATGCAAGGCAATATATGGTACATGTATAGCTTGGAAATTGTGACCGTTGCTCCCTCGCTCCGCTTGCTCGTAAAAATCCAGTCCAACCTCACATTCGATCCGACACGTTCCCAAATTTGAAATAAGTCGCCTTCATGTCGAATGACTAACGCAAGAGGGATTGTTTTTAGGTTAGGCTATAGCTTTCGAGCGAGCGCAGCGAGCGAGAGACGCGTAAAGGTGTGTCACAAACCAACGGTTTGGCACATACGGACATTGAAATATTCGCACCAGCCCGAGGAGCCGAAAGTCTTTATCCTATTGCCTTCTGGCAAATGTTTACGGTTTACCAACAGTTTCACATAATTAGTACCGTTTCCTCATAGTACAGTGCAATGTGATGTCCGAAATTGCAGACAAAATTAGATACTAGCACGAAAACTATGCAAGGCAATATATGATATATGTATAGCTTGGAAATTGTGACCGTTGCTCGCTCGCTCCGCTCGCTCGTAAAAATCTAGTCCAACCTCACAACCGATCCGACACGTTCCCAAATTTGAAATATGTCGCCATCATATCGAATAATGAACGCAAGATGGATTGGTTTTAGGTTAGGCTATAGTCTTCGAGCGAGCGCAGCGAGCGAGCGACGCGTAAATGTGTGTCACGTACCAACGGTTTGGCACATACGGACATTGAAACATTCGCACCAGCCCGAGGAGCCGGAAGTCTTTATCCTATTGCCTACTGACAAATGCTTACAGCTTATGAATAGTTTCACATAAATAGTACTATTTCCACATATAACAGTGCAATGTGATGTCCAAAATGGCTGATAAAAGTAGGTAATAATAAGAAATATAAGCAAGGCAATATAAGGTATATGTATAGCTTGGAAATTGTGACCGTTGCACGCTCGCTCCGCTCGCTCGTCAAAATCTGGTCCAACCTCACAACCGATCCCACACGTTCTCAAATTCGAAACATGTCGCCACCATATCGAATAATGAACGGAAGATGGATTGGTTTATGTTAGGCTATAGCTTTCGTGCGAGCGCAGCGAGCGAGAGACGCGTAAAGGTGTGTCACAAACCAACGGTTTGGCACATACGGACATTGAAATATTCGCACCAGCCCGAGGAGCCGGAAGTATTTATCCTATTGCCTACCGACACATGTTTACAGTTTATGAATAGTTTCACATAATTAGTACCGTTTCCTCATAGTACAGTGCAACGTGATGTCCGAAATGGCTGACAAAATTAGGTACAAGCACGAAATATATGCAAGACAATATATGGTATATGTATAGCTTGGAAATTGTGACCGTTGCTCGCTCGCTCCGCTCGCTCGTAAAAATCTAGTCCAACCCCACAACCGATCCGACAGGTTCGCAAATTTGAAATATGTCGCCCTCATATCGAATAATGAACGCAAGATGGATTGGTTTTAG
This sequence comes from Bombus affinis, assembly GCF_024516045.1. Classification (NCBI taxonomy): domain Eukaryota; kingdom Metazoa; phylum Arthropoda; class Insecta; order Hymenoptera; family Apidae; genus Bombus; species Bombus affinis. The sequence goes on along the minus strand of NW_026108883.1, from coordinate 110,428 downwards.
GTTAGGCTATAGTTTTCGAGCGAGCGCAGCGAGCGTGGGACGCGTATAGGTGTGTCATAAACCAACGGTTTGGCTCATACGGACATTGAAATATTCGCACCAGCCCGAGGAGCCGGAAGTATTTATCCTATTGCCTACCGACACATGTTTACAGTTTATGAATAGTTTCACATAAATAGTACTATTTCCTCATAGTACAGTGCAATGTGATGTCCGAAATGGCTGACAAAATTAGGTAATAACACGAAATATATGGAAGGCAATATAAGGTATATGTATAGCTTGGAAATTGTGACCGTTGCTCGCTCGCCCCGCTCGCTCGTAAAAATCTAGTCCAACCTCACAACCGATCCCACACGTTCGCAAATTTGAAATATGTCGCCACCATATCGAATAATGAACGCAAGATGGATTGGTTTTAGGTTAGGCTATAGCTTTCGTGCGAGCGCAGCGTACGAGAGACGCGTAAAGGTGTGTCACAAACCAACGGTTTGGCACATACGGACATTGAAATATTCGTACCAGCCCGAGGAGCCGGAAGTCTTTATCCTATTGCCTTCTGACAAATGTTTACGGTTTACCAATAGTTTCACATAATTAGTACCGTTTCCTCATAGTACAGTGCAACGTGATGTCCGAAATGGTTGACAAAATAAGGTACAAGCACGAAATATATGCAAGACAATATATGGTATATGTATAGCTTGGAAATTGTGACCGTTGCTCGCTCGCTCCGCTCGCTCGTAAAAATCTAGTCCAACCCCACAACCGATCCGACACGTTCGCAAATTTGAAATATGTCGCCATCATATCGAATAATGAACGCAAGATGGATTGGTTTTAGGTTAGGCTATAGTTTTCGAGCGAGCGCAGCGAGCGAGGGACGCGTATAGGTGTGTCATAAACCAACGGTTTGGCACATACGGACATTGAAATATTCGCACCAGCCCGAGGAGCCGGAAGTATTTATCCTATTGCCTACCGACACATGTTTACAGTTTATGAATAGTTTCACATAAATAGTACTATTTCCTCATAGTACAGTGCAATGTGATGTCCGAAATGGCGGACAAAAGTAGGTAATAATAAGAAATATAAGCAAGGCAATATAAGGTATATGTATAGCTTGGAAATTGTGACCGTTGCACGCTCGCTCCGCTCGCTCGTAAAAATCTGGTCCAACCTCACAACCGATCCCACACGTTCGCAAATTCGAAATATGTCGCCACCATATCGAATAATGAACGGAAGATGGATTGGTTTTAGGTTAGGCTATAGTTTTCGAGCGAGCGCGTCGAGCGAGAGACGCGTAAAGGTGTGTCAGAAACCAACGGTTTGGCGCATACGGACATTGATATATTCGCACCAGCCCGAGGAGCCGGAAGTCTTTATCCTGTTGCCTTCTGACAAATGTTTACGGTTTATGAATAGCTTCACATAAATAGTACTATTTCCACATAGTACAGTGCAATGTGATGTCCGAAATGGCTGACAAAATTAGGTACTAGCACGAAATATAAGCAAGGCAATATAAGGTATATGTATAGCTTGGAAATTGTGACCGTTGCACGCTCGCTCCGCTCGCTCGTAAAAATCTGGTCCAACCTCACAACCGATCCCACACGTTCGCAAATTTGAAATATGTCGCCACCATATCGAAGAATGACGGAAGATGTATTGGTTTTAGGTTAGGCTATAGTTTTCGAGCGAGCGCAGCGAGCGAGTAATGCGTAAATGTGTGTCTCAAACCAACGGTTTGGCACATACGGACATTGAAATATTCGCACCAGCCCGAGGAGCCGGAAGTATTTATCCTATTGCCTACCGACACATGTTTACAGTTTATGAATAGTTTCACATAAATAGTACTACTTCCACATAGTGCAGTGCAATGTGATGTCCGAAATGGCTGACAAAATTAGGTAATAACACGAAATATATGCCAGGCAATATATGGTATATGTATAGCTTGGAAATTGTGACCGTTGCTCGCTCGCTCCGCTCGCTCGCAAAAATCTAGTCCAACCTCACAACCGATCCAACACGTTCGCAAATTTGAAATATGTCGCCATCATATCGAATAATGAACGCAAGATGGATTGGTTTTAGGTTAGGCTATAGTTTTCGAGCGAGCGCGTCGAGCGAGAGACGCGTAAAGGTGTGTCATAAACCAACGGTTTGGCACATACGGATATTGAAATATTCGCACCAGCCCGAGGAGCCGGAAGTATTTATCCTATTGCCTACCGACACATGTTTACAGTTCATGAATAGTTTCACATAAATAGTACTATTTCCTCATAGTACAGTGCAATGTGATGTCCGAAATGGCTGACAAAATTAGGTAATAACACGAAATATATGGAAGGCAATATAAGATATATGTATAGCTTGGAAATTGTGACTGCTGCACGCTCGCTCCGCTCGCTCGTAAAAATCTGATCCAACCTCACAACCGATCCGACACGTTCGCAAATTGGAGACATGTCGCCACCTTATCAAATAAAGAACGGAAGCTGGATTGGTTTTAGGTTAGGCTATAGCTTTCGAGTGAGCATGGCGAGCGCGGGACGCGGAGAGGTGTGTCACAATCCAACGGTTTGGCACATGGGGACATTGAAATATTCGCACCAGCCCGAGGAGCCGGAAGTCTTTATCCTATTGCCTTCTGACAAATGTTTACAGTTTACCAATAGTTTCACATAAATAGTACTATTTCCACAAAGTACAGTGCAATGTGATGTCCGAAATGGCTGACAAAATCTGGTAATAACACGAAATATATGGAAGGCAATATAAGGTATATGTATAGCTTGGAAATTGTGACCGTTGCTCGCTTGCTCCGCTCGCTCGTAAAAATCGAGTCCAACCTCACAACCGATCCGACACGTTCCCAAATTTGAAATATGTCGCCATCATATCGAATAATGAACGCAAGATGGATAGGTTTTAGGTTAGGCTATAGTTTTCGAACGAGCGCAGCGATCGAGATACGCGTAAAGGTGTGTCATAAACCAACGGTTTGGCACATACGGACATTGAAATATTCGCACCAGCCCGAGGAGCCGGAAGTATTTATCCTATTGCCTACCGACACATGTTTACAGTTTATGAATAGTTTCACATAAATAGTACTATTTCCACATAGTACAGTGCAATCTGATGTCCGAAATGGCTGACAAAATTAAGTAATAACACGAAATATATGCAAGGCAATATATGGTACATGTATAGCTTGGAAATTGTGACCGTTGCTCCCTCGCTCCGCTTGCTCGTAAAAATCCAGTCCAACCTCACATTCGATCCGACACGTTCCCAAATTTGAAATAAGTCGCCTTCATGTCGAATGACTAACGCAAGAGGGATTGTTTTTAGGTTAGGCTATAGCTTTCGAGCGAGCGCAGCGAGCGAGAGACGCGTAAAGGTGTGTCACAAACCAACGGTTTGGCACATACGGACATTGAAATATTCGCACCAGCCCGAGGAGCCGAAAGTCTTTATCCTATTGCCTTCTGGCAAATGTTTACGGTTTACCAACAGTTTCACATAATTAGTACCGTTTCCTCATAGTACAGTGCAATGTGATGTCCGAAATTGCAGACAAAATTAGATACTAGCACGAAAACTATGCAAGGCAATATATGATATATGTATAGCTTGGAAATTGTGACCGTTGCTCGCTCGCTCCGCTCGCTCGTAAAAATCTAGTCCAACCTCACAACCGATCCGACACGTTCCCAAATTTGAAATATGTCGCCATCATATCGAATAATGAACGCAAGATGGATTGGTTTTAGGTTAGGCTATAGTCTTCGAGCGAGCGCAGCGAGCGAGCGACGCGTAAATGTGTGTCACGTACCAACGGTTTGGCACATACGGACATTGAAACATTCGCACCAGCCCGAGGAGCCGGAAGTCTTTATCCTATTGCCTACTGACAAATGCTTACAGCTTATGAATAGTTTCACATAAATAGTACTATTTCCACATATAACAGTGCAATGTGATGTCCAAAATGGCTGATAAAAGTAGGTAATAATAAGAAATATAAGCAAGGCAATATAAGGTATATGTATAGCTTGGAAATTGTGACCGTTGCACGCTCGCTCCGCTCGCTCGTCAAAATCTGGTCCAACCTCACAACCGATCCCACACGTTCTCAAATTCGAAACATGTCGCCACCATATCGAATAATGAACGGAAGATGGATTGGTTTATGTTAGGCTATAGCTTTCGTGCGAGCGCAGCGAGCGAGAGACGCGTAAAGGTGTGTCACAAACCAACGGTTTGGCACATACGGACATTGAAATATTCGCACCAGCCCGAGGAGCCGGAAGTATTTATCCTATTGCCTACCGACACATGTTTACAGTTTATGAATAGTTTCACATAATTAGTACCGTTTCCTCATAGTACAGTGCAACGTGATGTCCGAAATGGCTGACAAAATTAGGTACAAGCACGAAATATATGCAAGACAATATATGGTATATGTATAGCTTGGAAATTGTGACCGTTGCTCGCTCGCTCCGCTCGCTCGTAAAAATCTAGTCCAACCCCACAACCGATCCGACAGGTTCGCAAATTTGAAATATGTCGCCCTCATATCGAATAATGAACGCAAGATGGATTGGTTTTAGGTTAGGCTATAGTTTTCGAGCGAGCGCAGCGAGCGTGGGACGCGTATAGGTGTGTCATAAACCAACGGTTTGGCTCATACGGACATTGAAATATTCGCACCAGCCCGAGGAGCCGGAAGTATTTATCCTATTGCCTACCGACACATGTTTACAGTTTATGAATAGTTTCACATAAATAGTACTATTTCCTCATAGTACAGTGCAATGTGATGTCCGAAATGGCTGACAAAATTAGGTAATAACACGAAATATATGGAAGGCAATATAAGGTATATGTATAGCTTGGAAATTGTGACCGTTGCTCGCTCGCCCCGCTCGCTCGTAAAAATCTAGTCCAACCTCACAACCGATCCCACACGTTCGCAAATTTGAAATATGTCGCCACCATATCGAATAATGAACGCAAGATGGATTGGTTTTAGGTTAGGCTATAGCTTTCGTGCGAGCGCAGCGTACGAGAGACGCGTAAAGGTGTGTCACAAACCAACGGTTTGGCACATACGGACATTGAAATATTCGTACCAGCCCGAGGAGCCGGAGTCTTTATCCTATTGCCTTCTGACAAATGTTTACGGTTTACCAATAGTTTCACATAATTAGTACCGTTTCCTCATAGTACAGTGCAACGTGATGTCCGAAATGGTTGACAAAATTAGGTACAAGCACGAAATATATGCAAGACAATATATGGTATATGTATAGCTTGGAAATTGTGACCGTTGCTCGCTCGCTCCGCTCGCTCGTAAAAATCTAGTCCAACCCCACAACCGATCCGACACGTTCGCAAATTTGAAATATGTCGCCATCATATCGAATAATGAACGCAAGATGGATTGGTTTTAGGTTAGGCTATAGTTTTCGAGCGAGCGCAGCGAGCGAGGGACGCGTATAGGTGTGTCATAAACCAACGGTTTGGCACATACGGACATTGAAATATTCGCACCAGCCCGAGGAGCCGGAAGTATTTATCCTATTGCCTACCGACACATGTTTACAGTTTATGAATAGTTTCACATAAATAGTACTATTTCCTCATAGTACAGTGCAATGTGATGTCCGAAATGGCGGACAAAAGTAGGTAATAATAAGAAATATAAGCAAGGCAATATAAGGTATATGTATAGCTTGGAAATTGTGACCGTTGCACGCTCGCTCCGCTCGCTCGTAAAAATCTGGTCCAACCTCACAACCGATCCCACACGTTCGCAAATTCGAAATATGTCGCCACCATATCGAATAATGAACGGAAGATGGATTGGTTTTAGGTTAGGCTATAGTTTTCGAGCGAGCGCGTCGAGCGAGAGACGCGTAAAGGTGTGTCAGAAACCAACGGTTTGGCGCATACGGACATTGATATATTCGCACCAGCCCGAGGAGCCGGAAGTCTTTATCCTGTTGCCTTCTGACAAATGTTTACGGTTTATGAATAGCTTCACATAAATAGTACTATTTCCACATAGTACAGTGCAATGTGATGTCCGAAATGGCTGACAAAATTAGGTACTAGCACGAAATATAAGCAAGGCAATATAAGGTATATGTATAGCTTGGAAATTGTGACCGTTGCACGCTCGCTCCGCTCGCTCGTAAAAATCTGGTCCAACCTCACAACCGATCCCACACGTTCGCAAATTCGAAACATGTCGCCCACCATATCGAATAATGAACGGAAGATGGATTGGTTTTAGGTTAGGCTATAGCTTTCGTGCGAGCGCAGCGAAAGAGAGACGCGTAAAGGTGTGTCACAAACCAACGGTTTGGCACATACGGACATTGAAATATTCGCACCAGCCCGAGGAGCCGGAAGTCTTTATCCTATTGCCTTCTGACAAATGTTTACGGTTTACCAATAGTTTCACATAATTAGTACCGTTTCCTCATAGTACAGTGCAACGTGATATCCGAAATGGCTGACAAAATTAGGTACAAGCACGAAATATATGCAAGACAATATATGGTATATGTATAGCTTGGAAATTGTGACCGTTGCTCGCTCGCTCCGCTCGCTCGTAAAAATCTAGTCCAACCCCACAACCGATCCGACACGTTCGCAAATTTGAAATATGTCGCCATCATATCGAATAATGAACGCAAGATGGATTGGTTTTAGGTTAGGCTATAGTTTTCGAGCGAGCGCAGCGAGCGAGGGACGCGTATAGGTGTGTCATAAACCAACGGTTTGGCACATACGGACATTGAAATATTCGCACCAGCCCGAGGAGCCGGAAGTATTTATCCTATTGCCTTCTGACAAATGTTTACGGTTTACCAATAGTTTCACATAATTAGTACCGTTTCCTCATAGTACAGTGCAACGTGATGTCCGAAATGGCTGACAAAATTAGGTACAAGCACGAAATATATGCAAGACAATATATGGTATATGTGTAGCTTGGAAATTGTGACCGTTGCTCGCTCGCTCCGCTCGCTCGTAAATATCTAGTCCAACCCCACTACCGATCCGACACGTTCGCAAATTTGAAATATGTCGCCACCATATCGAATAATGAACGGAAGATGGATTGGTTTTAGGTTAGGCTATAGTTTTCGAGCGAGCGCAGCGAGCGAGTGACGCGTATAGGTGTGTCATAAACCAACGGTTTGGCACATACGGACATTGAAATATTCGCACCAGCCCGAGGAGCCGGAAGTAGTTATCTTATTGCCTTCTGACAAATGTTTACATATATGAATAGTTTCACATAAATAGTACTATTTCCACATATAACAGTGCAACGTGATGTCCAAAATGGCGGACAAAAGTAGGTAATAATAAGAAATATAAGCAAGGCAATATAAGGTATATGTATAGCTTGGAAATTGTGACCGTTGCACGCTCGCTCCGCTCGCTCGTAAAAATCTGGTCCAACCTCACAACCGATCCCACACGTTCGCAAATTCGAAACATGTCGCCATCATATCGAATAATGAACGCAAGATGGATTGGTTTTAGGTTAGGCTATAGTTTTCGAGCGAGCGCGTCGAGCGAGAGACGCGTAAAGGTGTGTCAGAAACCAACGGTTTGGCACATACGGACATTGAAATATTCGCACCAGCCCGAGGAGCCGGAAGTATTTATCCTATTGCCTACCGATACATGTTTACAGTTTATGAATAGCTTCACATAAATAGTACTATTTCCACATAGTACAGTGCAATGTGATGTCCGAAATGGCTGACAAAATTAGGTACAAGCACGAAATATATGCAAGACAATATATGGTATATGTATAGCTTGGAAACTGTCACCGTTGCTCGCTCGCTACGCTCGCTCGTAAAGATCTAGTCCAACCTCACTACCGATCCCACACGTTCGCAAATTTGAAACATGTCGCCACCATATCGAAGAATGAACGGAAGATGGATTGGTTTTAGGTTAGGCTATAGTTTTCGAGCGAGCGCATCGAGCGAGAGACGCGTAATGGTGTGTCATAAACCAACGGTTTGGCACATACGGACATTGAAATATTCGCACCAGCCCGAGGAGCCGGAAGTCTCTATCCTATCGCCTTCTGACAAATGTTTACGGTTTACCAACAGTTTCACATAATTAGTACCGTTTCCTCATAGTACAGTGCAATGTGATGTCCGAAATGGCAGACAAAATTAGGTAATAACACGACATATAGGCAAGGCAATATAAGGTGTATGTATAGGTTGGAAATTGAGATCGTTGCTCGCTCGCTCCGCTCGCTCGAAAAAATCTAGTCCAACCTCACAACCGATCCGACACGTTCACAAATTTGAAATATGTCGCCACCATATCGAATAATGAACGGAAGATGGATTGGTTTTAGGTTAGGCTATAGCTTTCGTGCGAGCGCAGCGAACGAGAGACGCGTAAAGGTGTGTCACAAACCATCGGTTTGGCGCATACGGACATTGATATATTCGCACCAGCCCGAGGAGCCGGAAGTCTTTATCCTGTTGCCTTCTGACAAATGTTTACGGTTTACCAATAGTTTCACATAATTAGTACCGTTTCCTCATAGTACAGTGCAACGTGATGTCCGAAATGGCTGACAAAATTTGGTACAAGCACGAAATATATGCAAGACAATATATGGTATATGTATAGCTTGGAAATTGTGACCGTTGCTCGCTCGCTCCGCTCGCTCGTAAAAATCTAGTCCAACCCCACAACCGATCCGACACGTTCGCAAATTTGAAATATGTCGCCATCATATCGAATAATGAACGCAAGATGGATTGGTTTTAGGTTAGGCTATAGTTTTCGAGCGAGCGCAGCGAGCGTGGGGACGCGTATAGGTGTGTCATAAACCAACGGTTTGGCTCATACGGACATTGAAATATTCGCACCAGCCCGAGGAGCCGGAAGTATTTATCCTATTGCCTACCAACACATGTTTACAGTTTATGAATAGTTTTCACATAAATAGTACTATTTCCTCATAGTACAGTGCAATGTGATGTCCGAAATGGCTGACAAAATTAGGTAAATAACACGAAATATAAGCAAGGCAATATAAGGTATATGTATAGCTTGGAAATTGTGACCGTTGCACGCTCGCTCCGCTCGCTCGTAAAAATCTGGTCCAACCTCACAACCGATCCGACACGTTCGCAAATTTGAAATATGTCGCCATCATATCGAATAATGAACGCAAGATGGATTGGTTTTAGGTTAGGCTATAGTTTTCGAGCGAGCGCAGCGAGCGTGGGACGCGTATAGGGTGTGTCATAAACCAACGGTTTGGCTCATACGGACATTGAAATATTCGCACCAGCCCGAGGAGCCGGTAGTATTTATCCTATTGCCTACCAACACATGTTTACATATATGAATAGTTTCACATAAATAGTACTATTTCCTCATATTACAGTGCAATGTGATGTCCGAAATGGCTGACAAAATTAGGTAATAACACGAAAATATATGGAAGGCAATATAAGGTGTATGTATAGGTTGGAAATTGTGATCGTTGCTCGCTCGCTCCGCTCGCTCGAAAAAATCTAGTCCAACCTCACAACCGATCCGACACGTTCGCGAATTTGAAATATGTCGCCACCATATCGAATAATGAACGGAAGATGGATTGGTTTTTAGGTTAGGCTATAGTTTTCGAGCGAGCGCCGCGAGCGAGAGACGCGTAAAGGTGTGTCATAAACCAACGGTTTGGCACATACGGGACATTGAAATATTCGCACCAGCCCCGAGGAGCCCGGAAGTATTTATCCTATTGCCTACCGACACATGTTTACAGTTTATGAATAGTTTCACATAAATAGTACTATTTCCTCATAGTACAGTGCAATGTGTTGTCCGAAATGGCTGACAAAAATTAGGTAATAACACGAAATGTATGGAAGGCAATATAACGTATATGTATAGCTTGGAAATTGTGACCGTTGCCTCGCTCGCTCCGCTCGCTCGTAAAAATCTAGTCCAACCTCACAACCGATCCCACACGTTCGCAAATTTGAAATATGTCGCCACCATATCGAATAATGAACGGAAGATGGATTGGTTTTTAGGTTAGGCTATAGCTTTCGTGCAAGCGCAGCGATCGAGGAGACGCGTAAAGGTGTGTCACAAACCATCGGTTTTGGCACATACGGACATTGAAATATTCGCACCAGCCCGAGGAACCGGAAGTATTTATCCTATTGCCTACCGACACATGTTTTACAGTTTATGAATAGTTTCACATAAATAGTACAATTTCCACATAGTACAATGCAATGTGATGTCCGAAATGGCTGACAAAATTAGGTAATAACACGAAATATATGGAAGGCAATATAAGGTGTATGTATTGGTTGGAAATTGTGATCGTTGCTCGCTCCCTCCACACGCTCGAATAAATCTAGTCCAACCTCGCAACCGATCCGACACGTTCGCAAATTTGAAATATGTCGCCACCATATCGAATAATGAAACGGAAGATGGATTGGTTTTAGGTTAGGCTATAGTTTTCGAGCGAGCGCGTCGAGCGAGAGACGCGTAAAGGTGTGTCATAAACCAACGATTTGGCACATACGGACATTGAAATATTCGCACCAGCCCGAGGAGCCGGAAGTATTTATCCTATTGCCTTCTGACAAATGTTTACGGTTTACCAATAGTTTCACATAATTAGTACCGTTTCCTCATAGTACAGTGCAACGTGATGTCCGAAATGGCTGACCAAAATTAGGTACAAGCACGAAATATATGCAAGACAATATATGGTATATGTGTAGCTTGGAAATTGTGACCGTTGCTCGCTCGCTCCGCTCGCTCGTAAATATCTAGTCCAACCGCACAACCGATCCAACACGTTCGCAAATTTGAAATATGTCGCCATCATATCGAATACTGAACGCAAGATGGATTGGTTTTAGGTTAGGCTATAGTTTTCGAGCGAGCGCAGCGAGCGAGTGACGCGTATAGGTGTGTCATAAACCAACGGTTTGGCACATACGGACATTGAAATATTCGCACCAGCCCGAGGAGCCGGGAAGTAGTTATCTTATTGCCTTCTGACAAATGTTTTACAGTTTATGAATAGTTTCACATAAATAGTACTATTTCCACATATAACAGTGCAACGTGATGTCCAAAATGGCGGACAAAAGTAGGTAATAATAAGAAATATAAGCAAGGCAATATAAGGTATATGTATAGCTTGGAAATTGTGACCGTTGCACGCTCGCTCCGCTCGCTCGTAAAAATCTGGTCCAACCTCACAACCGATCCCACACGTTCGCAAATTCGAAACATGTCGCCATCATATCGAATAATGAACGCAAGATGGATTGGTTTTAGGTTAGGCTATAGTTTTCGAGCGAGCGCGTCGAGCGAGAGACGCGTAAAGGTGTGTCAGAAACCAACGGTTTGGCACATACGGACATTGAAATATTCGCACCAGCCCGAGGAGCCGGAAATATTTATCCTATTGCCTACCGATACATGTTTACAGTTTATGAATAGCTTCACATAAATAGTACTATTTCCACATAGTACAGTGCAATGTGATGTCCGAAATGGCTGACAAAATTAGGTACTAGCACGAAATATAAGCAAGGCAATATAAGGTATATGTATAGCTTGGAAATTGTGACCGTTGCACGCTCGCTCCGCTCGCTCGTAAAAATCTGGTCCAACCTCACAACCGATCCGACACGTTCGCAAATTTGAAATATGTCGCCATCATATCGAATAATGAACGCAAGATGGATTGGTTTTAGGTTAGGCTATAGTTTTCGAGCGAGCGCAGCGAGCGTGGGACGCGTATAGGTGTGTCATAAACCAACGGTTTGGCTCATACGGACATTGAAATATTCGCACCAGCCCGAGGAGCCGGAAGTATTTATCCTATTGCCTACCAACACATGTTTACATATATGAATAGTTTCACATAAATAGTACTATTTCCTCATATTACAGTGCAATGTGATGTCCGAAATGGCTGACAAAATTAGGTAATAACACGAAATATATGGAAGGCAATATAAGGTGTATGTATAGGTTGGAAATTGTGATCGTTGCTCGCTCGCTCCGCTCGCTCGAAAAAATCTAGTCCAACCTCACAACCGATCCGACACGTTCGCGAATTTGAAATATGTCGCCACCATATCGAATAATGAACGGAAGATGGATTGGTTTTAGGTTAGGCTATAGTTTTCGAGCGAGCGCCGCGAGCGAGAGACGCGTAAAGGTGTGTCATAAACCAACGGTTTGGCACATACGGACATTGAAATATTCGCACCAGCCCGAGGAGCCGGAAGTATTTATCCTATTGCCTACCGACACATGTTTACAGTTTATGAATAGTTTCACATAAATAGTACTATTTCCTCATAGTACAGTGCAATGTGTTGTCCGAAATGGCTGACAAAATTAGGTAATAACACGAAATGTATGGAAGGCAATATAACGTATATGTATAGCTTGGAAATTGTGACCGTTGCTCGCTCGCTCCGCTCGCTCGTAAAAATCTAGTCCAACCTCACAACCGATCCCACACGTTCGCAAATTTGAAATATGTCGCCACCATATCGAATAATGAACGGAAGATGGATAGGTTTTAGGTTAGGCTATAGCTTTCGTGCAAGCGCAGCGATCGAGAGACGCGTAAAGGTGTGTCACAAACCATCGGTTTGGCACATACGGACATTGAAATATTCGCACCAGCCCGAGGAACCGGAAGTATTTATCCTATTGCCTACCGACACATGTTTACAGTTTATGAATAGTTTCACATAAATAGTACAATTTCCACATAGTACAATGCAATGTGATGTCCGAAATGGCTGACAAAATTAGGTAATAACACGAAATATATGGAAGGCAATATAAGGTGTATGTATTGGTTGGAAATTGTGATCGTTGCTCGCTCCCTCCACACGCTCGAATAAATCTAGTCCAACCTCGCAACCGATCCGACACGTTCGCAAATTTGAAATATGTCGCCACCATATCGAATAATGAACGGAAGATGGATTGGTTTTAGGTTAGGCTATAGTTTTCGAGCGAGCGCGTCGAGCGAGAGACGCGTAAAGGTGTGTCATAAACCAACGATTTGGCACATACGGACATTGAAATATTCGCACCAGCCCGAGGAGCCGCAAGTATTTATCCTATTGCCTTCTGACAAATGTTTACGGTTTACCAATAGTTTCACATAATTAGTACCGTTTCCTCATAGTACAGTGCAACGTGATGTCCGAAATGGCTGACAAAATTAGGTACAAGCACGAAATATATGCAAGACAATATATGGTATATGTGTAGCTTGGAAATTGTGACCGTTGCTCGCTCGCTCCGCTCGCTCGTAAATATCTAGTCCAACCCCACAACCGATCCAACACGTTCGCAAATTTGAAATATGTCGCCATCATATCGAATAATGAACGCAAGATGGATTGGTTTTAGGTTAGGCTATAGTTTTCGAGCGTGCGCAGCGAGCGAGTGACGCGTATAGGTGTGTCATAAACCAGCGGTTTGGCACATACGGACATTGAAATATTCGCACCAGCCCGAGGAGCCGGAAGTAGTTATCTTATTGCCTTCTGACAAATGTTTACAGTTTATGAATAGTTTCACATAAATAGTACTATTTCCACATATAACAGTGCAACGTGATGTCCAAAATGGCGGACAAAAGTAGGTAATAATAAGAAATATAAGCAAGGCAATATAAGGTATATGTATAGCTTGGAAATTGTGACCGTTGCACGCTCGCTCCGCTCGCTCGTAAAAATCTGGTCCAACCTCACAACCGATCCCACACGTTCGCAAATTCGAAACATGTCGCCATCATATCGAATAATGAACGCAAGATGGATTGGTTTTAGGTTAGGCTATAGTTTTCGAGCGAGCGCGTCGAGCGAGAGACGCGTAAAGGTGTGTCAGAAACCAACGGTTTGGCACATACGGACATTGAAATATTCGCACCAGCCCGAGGAGCCGGAAATATTTATCCTATTGCCTACCGATACATGTTTACAGTTTATGAATAGCTTCACATAAATAGTACTATTTCCACATAGTACAGTGCAATGTGATGTCCGAAATGGCTGACAAAATTAGGTACTAGCACGAAATATAAGCAAGGCAATATAAGGTATATGTATAGCTTGGAAATTGTGACCGTTGCACGCTCGCTCCGCTCGCTCGTAAAAATCTGGTCCAACCTCACAACCGATCCGACACGTTCGCAAATTTGAAATATGTCGCCATCATATCGAATAATGAACGCAAGATGGATTGGTTTTAGGTTAGGCTATAGTTTTCGAGCGAGCGCAGCGAGCGTGGGACGCGTATAGGTGTGTCATAAACCAACGGTTTGGCTCATACGGACATTGAAATATTCGCACCAGCCCGAGGAGCCGGAAGTATTTATCCTATTGCCTACCAACACATGTTTACATATATGAATAGTTTCACATAAATAGTACTATTTCCTCATATTACAGTGCAATGTGATGTCCGAAATGGCTGACAAAATTAGGTAATAACACGAAATATATGGAAGGCAATATAAGGTGTATGTATAGGTTGGAAATTGTGATCGTTGCTCGCTCGCTCCGCTCGCTCGAAAAAATCTAGTCCAACCTCACAACCGATCCGACACGTTCGCGAATTTGAAATATGTCGCCACCATATCGAATAATGAACGGAAGATGGATTGGTTTTAGGTTAGGCTATAGTTTTCGAGCGAGCGCCGCGAGCGAGAGACGCGTAAAGGTGTGTCATAAACCAACGGTTTGGCACATACGGACATTGAAATATTCGCACCAGCCCGAGGAGCCGGAAGTATTTATCCTATTGCCTACCGACACATGTTTACAGTTTATGAATAGTTTCACATAAATAGTACTATTTCCTCATAGTACAGTGCAATGTGTTGTCCGAAATGGCTGACAAAATTAGGTAATAACACGAAATGTATGGAAGGCAATATAACGTATATGTATAGCTTGGAAATTGTGACCGTTGCTCGCTCGCTCCGCTCGCTCGTAAAAATCTAGTCCAACCTCACAACCGATCCCACACGTTCGCAAATTTGAAATATGTCGCCACCATATCGAATAATGAACGGAAGATGGATAGGTTTTAGGTTAGGCTATAGCTTTCGTGCAAGCGCAGCGATCGAGAGACGCGTAAAGGTGTGTCACAAACCATCGGTTTGGCACATACGGACATTGAAATATTCGCACCAGCCCGAGGAACCGGAAGTATTTATCCTATTGCCTACCGACACATGTTTACAGTTTATGAATAGTTTCACATAAATAGTACAATTTCCACATAGTACAATGCAATGTGATGTCCGAAATGGCTGACAAAATTAGGTAATAACACGAAATATATGGAAGGCAATATAAGGTGTATGTATTGGTTGGAAATTGTGATCGTTGCTCGCTCCCTCCACACGCTCGAATAAATCTAGTCCAACCTCGCAACCGATCCGACACGTTCGCAAATTTGAAATATGTCGCCACCATATCGAATAATGAACGGAAGATGGATTGGTTTTAGGTTAGGCTATAGTTTTCGAGCGAGCGCGTCGAGCGAGAGACGCGTAAAGGTGTGTCATAAACCAACGATTTGGCACATACGGACATTGAAATATTCGCACCAGCCCGAGGAGCCGGAAGTCTCTATCCTATCGCCTTCTGACAAATGTTTACGGTTTACCCATAGTTTCACATAATTAGTACCGTTTCCTCATAGTACAGTGCAACATGATGTCCGAAATGGCTGACAAAATTAGGTAATAACACGAAATATATGGAAGGCAATATAAGGTGTATGTATAGGTTGGAAATTGTGATCGTTGCTCGCTCGCTCCGCTCGCTCGAAAAAATCTAGTCCAACCTCGCAACCGATCCGACACGTTCGCAAATTTGAAATATGTCGTCACCATATCGAATAATGAACGGAAGATGGATTGGTTTTAGGTTAGGCTATAGTTTTCGAGCGAGCGCAGCGAAAGAGAGACGCGTAAAGGTGTGTCACAAACCATCGGTTTGGCACATACGGACATTGATATATTCGCACCAGCCCGAAGAGCCGGAAGTCTTTATCCTATTGCCTTCTGACAAATGTTTACGGTTTACCAATAGTTTCACATAATTAGTACCGTTTCCTCATAGTACAATGCAATGTGATGTCCGAAATGGCTGACAAAATTAGGTAATAACACGACATATATGCAAGGCAATATAAGGTGTATGTATAGGTTGGAAATTGTGATCGTTGCTCGCTCGCTCCGCTCGCTCGATAAAATCTAGTCCAACCTCACAACCGATCCGACACGTTCGCAAATTTGAAATATGTCGCCACCATATCGAATAATGAACGGAAGATGGATTGGTTTTAGGTTCGGCTATAGCTTTCGTGCGAGCGCAGCGAACGAGAGACGCGTAAAGGTGTGTCACAAACCATCGGTTTGGCACATACGGACATTGATATATTCGCACCAGCCCGAGGAGACGGAAGACTTTATCCTATTGCCTTCTGTCAAATGTTTACGGTTTACCAATAGTTTCACATAATTAGTACCGTTTCCTCATAGTACAGTGCAACGTGATGTCCGAAATGGCTGACAAAATTAGGTACAAGCACGAAATATATGCAAGACAATATATGGTATATGTATAGCTTGGAAACTGTCACCGTTGCTCGCTCGCTACGCTCGCTCGTAAAGATCTAGTCCAACCTCACTACCGATCCCACACGTTCGCAAATTTGAAACATGTCGCCACCATATCGAAGAATGAACGGAAGATGGATTGGTTTTAGGTTAGGCTATAGTTTTCGAGCGAGCGCATCGAGCGAGAGACGCGTAATGGTGTGTCATAAACCAACGGTTTGGCACATACGGACATTGAAATATTCGCACCAGCCCGAGGAGCCGGAAGTCTCTATCCTATCGCCTTCTGACAAATGTTTACGGTTTACCAACAGTTTCACATAATTAGTACCGTTTCCTCATAGTACAGTGCAATGTGATGTCCGAAATGGCAGACAAAATTAGGTAATAACACGACATATAGGCAAGGCAATATAAGGTGTATGTATAGGTTGGAAATTGAGATCGTTGCTCGCTCGCTCCGCTCGCTCGAAAAAATCTAGTCCAACCTCACAACCGATCCGACACGTTCACAAATTTGAAATATGTCGCCACCATATCGAATAATGAACGGAAGATGGATTGGTTTTAGGTTAGGCTATAGCTTTCGTGCGAGCGCAGCGAACGAGAGACGCGTAAAGGTGTGTCACAAACCATCGGTTTGGCGCATACGGACATTGATATATTCGCACCAGCCCGAGGAGCCGGAAGTCTTTATCCTGTTGCCTTCTGACAAATGTTTACGGTTTACCAATAGTTTCACATAATTAGTACCGTTTCCTCATAGTACAGTGCAACGTGATGTCCGAAATGGCTGACAAAATTTGGTACAAGCACGAAATATATGCAAGACAATATATGGTATATGTATAGCTTGGAAATTGTGACCGTTGCTCGCTCGCTCCGCTCGCTCGTAAAAATCTAGTCCAACCCCACAACCGATCCGACACGTTCGCAAATTTGAAATATGTCGCCATCATATCGAATAATGAACGCAAGATGGATTGGTTTTAGGTTAGGCTATAGTTTTCGAGCGAGCGCAGCGAGCGTGGGACGCGTATAGGTGTGTCATAAACCAACGGTTTGGCTCATACGGACATTGAAATATTCGCACCAGCCCGAGGAGCCGGAAGTATTTATCCTATTGCCTACCAACACATGTTTACAGTTTATGAATAGTTTCACATAAATAGTACTATTTCCTCATAGTACAGTGCAATGTGATGTCCGAAATG
Source organism: Bombus affinis (assembly GCF_024516045.1). Classification (NCBI taxonomy): domain Eukaryota; kingdom Metazoa; phylum Arthropoda; class Insecta; order Hymenoptera; family Apidae; genus Bombus; species Bombus affinis. The sequence continues at coordinate 92,470 of NW_026108883.1, read as the reverse complement.
GCTGACAAAATTAGGTAATAACACGAAATATATGGAAGGCAATATAAGGTATATGTATAGCTTGGAAATTGTGACCGTTGCTCGCTCGCTCCGCTCGCTCGTAAAAATCTAGTCCAACCTCACAACCGATCCCACACGTTCGCAAATTTGAAATATGTCGCCACCATATCGAATAATGAACGGAAGATGGATTGGTTTTAGGTTAGGCTATAGCTTTCGTGCGAGCGCAGCGAACGAGAGACGCGTAAAGGTGTGTCACAAACCAACGGTTTGGCACATACGGACATTGAAATATTCGCACCAGCCCGAGGAGCCGGAAGTCTTTATCCTATTGCCTTCTGACAAATGTTTACGGTTTACCAATAGTTTCACATAATTAGTACCGTTTCCTCATAGTACAGTGCAACGTGATATCCGAAATGGCTGACAAAATTAGGTACAAGCACGAAATATATGCAAGACAATATATGGTATATGTATAGCTTGGAAATTGTGACCCTTGCTCGCTCGCTCCGCTCGCTCGTAAAAATCTAGTCCAACCCCACAACCGATCCGACACGTTCGCAAATTTGAAATATGTCGCCATCATATCGAATAATGAACGCAAGATGGATTGGTTTTAGGTTAGGCTATAGTTTTCGAGCGAGCGCAGCGAGCGAGGGACGCGTATAGGTGTGTCATAAACCAACGGTTTGGCACATACGGACATTGAAATATTCGCACCAGCCCGAGGAGCCGGAAGTATTTATCCTATTGCCTTCTGACAAATGTTTACGGTTTACCAACAGTTTCACATAATTAGTACCGTTTCCTCATAGTACAGTGCAACGTGATGTCCGAAATGGCTGACAAAATTAGGTACAAGCACGAAATATATGCAAGACAATATATGGTATATGTGTAGCTTGGAAATTGTGACCGTTGCTCGCTCGCTCCGCTCGCTCGTAAATATCTAGTCCAACCCCACAACCGATCCAACACGTTCGCAAATTTGAAATATGTCGCCATCATATCGAATAATGAACGCAAGATGGATTGGTTTTAGGTTAGGCTATAGTTTTCGAGCGAGCGCAGCGAGCGAGTGACGCGTATAGGTGTGTCATAAACCAACGGTTTGGCACATACGGACATTGAAATATTCGCACCAGCCCGAGGAGCCGGAAGTAGTTATCTTATTGCCTTCTGACAAATGTTTACAGTTTATGAATAGTTTCACATAAATAGTACTATTTCCACATATAACAGTGCAACGTGATGTCCAAAATGGCGGACAAAAGTAGGTAATAATAAGAAATATAAGCAAGGCAATATAAGGTATATGTATAGCTTGGAAATTGTGACCGTTGCACGCTCGCTCCGCTCGCTCGTAAAAATCTGGTCCAACCTCACAACCGATCCCACACGTTCGCAAATTCGAAACATGTCGCCATCATACCGAATAATGAACGCAAGATGGATTGGTTTTAGGTTAGGCTATAGTTTTCGAGCGAGCGCGTCGAGCGAGAGACGCGTAAAGGTGTGTCAGAAACCAACGGTTTGGCACATACGGACATTGAAATATTCGCACCAGCCCGAGGAGCCGGAAGTATTTATCCTATTGCCTACCGATACATGTTTACAGTTTATGAATAGCTTCACATAAATAGTACTATTTCCACATAGTACAGTGCAATGTGATGTCCGAAATGGCTGACAAAATTAGGTACTAGCACGAAATATAAGCAAGGCAATATAAGGTATATGTATAGCTTGGAAATTGTGACCGTTGCACGCTCGCTCCGCTCGCTCGTAAAAATCTGGTCCAACCTCACAACCGATCCCACACGTTCGCAAATTCGAAACATGTCGCCACCATATCGAATAATGAACGGAAGATGGATTGGTTTTAGGTTAGGCTATAGCTTTCGTGCGAGCGCAGCGAACGAGAGACGCGTAAAGGTGTGTCACAAACCATCGGTTTGGCGCATACGGACATTGATATATTCGCACCAGCCCGAGGAGCCGGAAGTCTTTATCCTGTTGCCTTCTGACAAATGTTTACGGTTTACCAATAGTTTCACATAATTAGTGCCGTTTCCTCATAGTACAGTGCAACGTGATGTCCGAAATGGCTGACAAAATTAGGTACAAGCACGAAATATATGCAAGACAATATATGGTATATGTATAGCTTGGAAATTGTGACCGTTGCTCGCTCGCTCCGCTCGCTCGTAAAAATCTAGTCCAACCCCACAACCGATCCGACACGTTCGCAAATTTGAAATATGTCGCCATCATATCGAATAATGAACGCAAGATGGATTGGTTTTAGGTTAGGCTATAGTTTTCGAGCGAGCGCAGCGAGCGGGGGACGCGTATAGGTGTGTCATAAACCAACGGTTTGGCACATACGGACATTGAAATATTCGCACCAGCCCGAGGAGCCGGAAGTATTTATCCTATTGCCTTCTGACAAATGTTTACGGTTTACCAACAGTTTCACATAATTAGTACCGTTTCCTCATAGTACAGTGCAACGTGATGTCCGAAATGGCTGACAAAATTAGGTACAAGCACGAAATATATGCAAGACAATATATGGTATATGTGTAGCTTGGAAATTGTGACCGTTGCTCGCTCGCTCCGCTCGCTCGTAAATATCTAGTCCAACCCCACAACCGATCCAACACGTTCGCAAATTTGAAATATGTCGCCATCATATCGAATAATGAACGCAAGATGGATTGGTTTTAGGTTAGGCTATAGTTTTCGAGCGAGCGCAGCGAGCGAGTGACGCGTATAGGTGTGTCATAAACCAACGGTTTGGCACATACGGACATTGAAATATTCGCACCAGCCCGAGGAGCCGGAAGTATTTATCCTATTGCCTTCTGACAAATGTTTACGGTTTACCAACAGTTTCACATAATTAGTACCGTTTCCTCATAGTACAGTGCAACGTGATGTCCGAAATGGCTGACAAAATTAGGTACAAGCACGAAATATATGCAAGACAATATATGGTATATGTGTAGCTTGGAAATTGTGACCGTTGCTCGCTCGCTCCGCTCGCTCGTAAATATCTAGTCCAACCCCACAACCGATCCAACACGTTCGCAAATTTGAAATATGTCGCCATCATATCGAATAATGAACGCAAGATGGATTGGTTTTAGGTTAGGCTATAGTTTTCGAGCGAGCGCAGCGAGCGAGTGACGCGTATAGGTGTGTCATAAACCAACGGTTTGGCACATACGGACATTGAAATATTCGCACCAGCCCGAGGAGCCGGAAGTATTTATCCTATTGCCTACCAACACATGTTTACATATATGAATAGTTTCACATAAATAGTACTATTTCCTCATATTACAGTGCAATGTGATGTCCGAAATGGCTGACAAAATTAGGTAATAACACGAAATATATGGAAGGCAATATAAGGTGTATGTATAGGTTGGAAATTGTGATCGTTGCTCGCTCGCTCCGCTCGCTCGAAAAAATCTAGTCCAACCTCACAACCGATCCGACACGTTCGCGAATTTGAAATATGTCGCCACCATATCGAATAATGAACGGAAGATGGATTGGTTTTAGGTTAGGCTATAGTTTTCGAGCGAGCGCCGCGAGCGAGAGACGCGTAAAGGTGTGTCATAAACCAACGGTTTGGCACATACGGACATTGAAATATTCGCACCAGCCCGAGGAGCCGGAAGTATTTATCCTATTGCCTACCGACACATGTTTACAGTTTATGAATAGTTTCACATAAATAGTACTATTTCCTCATAGTACAGTGCAATGTGTTGTCCGAAATGGCTGACAAAATTAGGTAATAACACGAAATGTATGGAAGGCAATATAACGTATATGTATAGCTTGGAAATTGTGACCGTTGCTCGCTCGCTCCGCTCGCTCGTAAAAATCTAGTCCAACCTCACAACCGATCCCACACGTTCGCAAATTTGAAATATGTCGCCACCATATCGAATAATGAACGGAAGATGGATTGGTTTTAGGTTAGGCTATAGCTTTCGTGCAAGCGCAGCGATCGAGAGACGCGTAAAGGTGTGTCACAAACCATCGGTTTGGCACATACGGACATTGAAATATTCGCACCAGCCCGAGGAACCGGAAGTATTTATCCTATTGCCTACCGACACATGTTTACAGTTTATGAATAGTTTCACATAAATAGTACAATTTCCACATAGTACAATGCAATGTGATGTCCGAAATGGCTGACAAAATTAGGTAATAACACGAAATATATGGAAGGCAATATAAGGTGTATGTATTGGTTGGAAATTGTGATCGTTGCTCGCTCCCTCCACACGCTCGAATAAATCTAGTCCAACCTCGCAACCGATCCGACACGTTCGCAAATTTGAAATATGTCGCCACCATATCGAATAATGAACGGAAGATGGATTGGTTTTAGGTTAGGCTATAGTTTTCGAGCGAGCGCGTCGAGCGAGAGACGCGTAAAGGTGTGTCATAAACCAACGATTTGGCACATACGGACATTGAAATATTCGCACCAGCCCGAGGAGCCGGAAGTCTCTATCCTATCGCCTTCTGACAAATGTTTACGGTTTACCAACAGTTTCACATAATTAGTACCGTTTCCTCATAGTACAGTGCAATGTGATGTCCGAAATGGCAGACAAAATTAGGTAATAACACGACATATAGGCAAGGCAATATAAGGTGTATGTATAGGTTGGAAATTGTGATCGTTGCTCGCTCGCTCCGCTCGCTCGAAAAAATCTAGTCCAACCTCACAACCGATCCGACACGTTCGCAAATTTGAAATATGTCGCCACCATATCGAATAATGAACGGAAGATGGATTGGTTTTAGGTTAGGCTATAGCTTTCGTGCGAGCGCAGCGAACGAGAGACGCGTAAAGGTGTGTCACAAACCAACGGTTTGGCACATACGGACATTGAAATATTCGCCCGAGGAGCCGGAAGTCTTTATCCTATTGCCTTCTGACAAATGTTTACGGTTTACCCATAGTTTCACATAATTAGTACCGTTTCCTCATAGTACAGTGCAACATGATGTCCGAAATGGCTGACAAAATTAGGTAATAACACGAAATATATGGAAGGCAATATTAGGTGTATGTATAGGTTGGAAATTGTGATCGTTGCTCGCTCGCTCCGCTCGCTCGAAAAAATCTAGTCCAACCTCGCAACCGATCCGACACGTTCGCAAATTTGAAATATGTCGTCACCATATCGAATAATGAACGGAAGATGGATTGGTTTTAGGTTAGGCTATAGTTTTCGAGCGAGCGCAGCGAAAGAGAGACGCGTAAAGGTGTGTCACAAACCATCGGTTTGGCACATACGGACATTGATATATTCGCACCAGCCCGAAGAGCCGGAAGTCTTTATCCTATTGCCTTCTGACAAATGTTTACGGTTTACCAATAGTTTCACATAATTAGTACCGTTTCCTCATAGTACAATGCAATGTGATGTCCGAAATGGCTGACAAAATTAGGTAATAACACGACATATATGCAAGGCAATATAAGGTGTATGTATAGGTTGGAAATTGTGATCGTTGCTCGCTCGCTCCGCTCGCTCGATAAAATCTAGTCCAACCTCACAACCGATCCGACACGTTCGCAAATTTGAAATATGTCGCCACCATATCGAATAATGAACGGAAGATGGATTGGTTTTAGGTTCGGCTATAGCTTTCGTGCGAGCGCAGCGAACGAGAGACGCGTAAAGGTGTGTCACAAACCATCGGTTTGGCACATACGGACATTGATATATTCGCACCAGCCCGAGGAGACGGAAGACTTTATCCTATTGCCTTCTGTCAAATGTTTACGGTTTACCAATAGTTTCACATAATTAGTACCGTTTCCTCATAGTACAGTGCAACGTGATGTCCGAAATGGCTGACAAAATTAGGTACAAGCACGAAATATATGCAAGACAATATATGGTATATGTATAGCTTGGAAACTGTCACCGTTGCTCGCTCGCTACGCTCGCTCGCAAAGATCTAGTCCAACCTCACTACCGATCCCACACGTTCGCAAATTTGAAACATGTCGCCACCATATCGAAGAATGAACGGAAGATGGATTGGTTTTAGGTTAGGCTATAGTTTTCGAGCGAGCGCATCGAGCGAGAGACGCGTAATGGTGTGTCATAAACCAACGGTTTGGCACATACGGACATTGAAATATTCGCACCAGCCCGAGGAGCCGGAAGTCTCTATCCTATCGCCTTCTGACAAATGTTTACGGTTTACCAACAGTTTCACATAATTAGTACCGTTTCCTCATAGTACAGTGCAATGTGATGTCCGAAATGGCAGACAAAATTAGGTAATAACACGACATATAGGCAAGGCAATATAAGGTGTATGTATAGGTTGGAAATTGAGATCGTTGCTCGCTCGCTCCGCTCGCTCGAAAAAATCTAGTCCAACCTCACAACCGATCCGACACGTTCACAAATTTGAAATATGTCGCCACCATATCGAATAATGAACGGAAGATGGATTGGTTTTAGGTTAGGCTATAGCTTTCGTGCGAGCGCAGCGAACGAGAGACGCGTAAAGGTGTGTCACAAACCATCGGTTTGGCGCATACGGACATTGATATATTCGCACCAGCCCGAGGAGCCGGAAGTCTTTATCCTGTTGCCTTCTGACAAATGTTTACGGTTTACCAATAGTTTCACATAATTAGTACCGTTTCCTCATAGTACAGTGCAACGTGATGTCCGAAATGGCTGACAAAATTTGGTACAAGCACGAAATATATGCAAGACAATATATGGTATATGTATAGCTTGGAAATTGTGACCGTTGCTCGCTCGCTCCGCTCGCTCGTAAAAATCTAGTCCAACCCCACAACCGATCCGACACGTTCGCAAATTTGAAATATGTCGCCATCATATCGAATAATGAACGCAAGATGGATTGGTTTTAGGTTAGGCTATAGTTTTCGAGCGAGCGCAGCGAGCGTGGGACGCGTATAGGTGTGTCATAAACCAACGGTTTGGCTCATACGGACATTGAAATATTCGCACCAGCCCGAGGAGCCGGAAGTATTTATCCTATTGCCTACCAACACATGTTTACAGTTTATGAATAGTTTCACATAAATAGTACTATTTCCTCATAGTACAGTGCAATGTGATGTCCGAAATGGCTGACAAAATTAGGTAATAACACGAAATATATGGAAGGCAATATAAGGTATATGTATAGCTTGGAAATTGTGACCGTTGCTCGCTCGCTCCGCTCGCTCGTAAAAATCTATTCCAACCTCACAACCGATCCCACACGTTCGCAAATTTGAAATATGTCGCCACCATATCGAATAATGAACGGAAGATGGATTGGTTTTAGGTTAGGCTATAGCTTTCGTGCGAGCGCAGCGAACGAGAGACGCGTAAAGGTGTGTCACAAACCAACGGTTTGGCACATACGGACATTGAAATATTCGCACCAGCCCGAGGAGCCGGAAGTCTTTATCCTATTGCCTTCTGACAAATGTTTACGGTTTACCAATAGTTTCACATAATTAGTACCGTTTCCTCATAGTACAGTGCAACGTGATATCCGAAATGGCTGACAAAATTAGGTACAAGCACGAAATATATGCAAGACAATATATGGTATATGTATAGCTTGGAAATTGTGACCCTTGCTCGCTCGCTCCGCTCGCTCGTAAAAATCTAGTCCAACCCCACAACCGATCCGACACGTTCGCAAATTTGAAATATGTCGCCATCATATCGAATAATGAACGCAAGATGGATTGGTTTTAGGTTAGGCTATAGTTTTCGAGCGAGCGCAGCGAGCGAGGGACGCGTATAGGTGTGTCATAAACCAACGGTTTGGCACATACGGACATTGAAATATTCGCACCAGCCCGAGGAGCCGGAAGTATTTATCCTATTGCCTTCTGACAAATGTTTACGGTTTACCAACAGTTTCACATAATTAGTACCGTTTCCTCATAGTACAGTGCAACGTGATGTCCGAAATGGCTGACAAAATTAGGTACAAGCACGAAATATATGCAAGACAATATATGGTATATGTGTAGCTTGGAAATTGTGACCGTTGCTCGCTCGCTCCGCTCGCTCGTAAATATCTAGTCCAACCCCACAACCGATCCAACACGTTCGCAAATTTGAAATATGTCGCCATCATATCGAATAATGAACGCAAGATGGATTGGTTTTAGGTTAGGCTATAGTTTTCGAGCGAGCGCAGCGAGCGAGTGACGCGTATAGGTGTGTCATAAACCAACGGTTTGGCACATACGGACATTGAAATATTCGCACCAGCCCGAGGAGCCGGAAGTAGTTATCTTATTGCCTTCTGACAAATGTTTACAGTTTATGAATAGTTTCACATAAATAGTACTATTTCCACATATAACAGTGAAACGTGATGTCCAAAATGGCGGACAAAAGTAGGTAATAATAAGAAATATAAGCAAGGCAATATAAGGTATATGTATAGCTTGGAAATTGTGACCGTTGCACGCTCGCTCCGCTCGCTCGTAAAAATCTGGTCCAACCTCACAACCGATCCCACACGTTCGCAAATTCGAAACATGTCGCCATCATATCGAATAATGAACGCAAGATGGATTGGTTTTAGGTTAGGCTATAGTTTTCGAGCGAGCGCGTCGAGCGAGAGACGCGTAAAGGTGTGTCAGAAACCAACGGTTTGGCACATACGGACATTGAAATATTCGCACCAGCCCGAGGAGCCGGAAGTATTTATCCTATTGCCTACCGATACATGTTTACAGTTTATGAATAGCTTCACATAAATAGTACTATTTCCACATAGTACAGTGCAATGTGATGTCCGAAATGGCTGACAAAATTAGGTACTAGCACGAAATATAAGCAAGGCAATATAAGGTATATGTATAGCTTGGAAATTGTGACCGTTGCACGCTCGCTCCGCTCGCTCGTAAAAATCTGGTCCAACCTCACAACCGATCCCACACGTTCGCAAATTCGAAACATGTCGCCACCATATCGAATAATGAACGGAAGATGGATTGGTTTTAGGTTAGGCTATAGCTTTCGTGCGAGCGCAGCGAACGAGAGACGCGTAAAGGTGTGTCACAAACCATCGGTTTGGCGCATACGGACATTGATATATTCGCACCAGCCCGAGGAGCCGGAAGTCTTTATCCTGTTGCCTTCTGACAAATGTTTACGGTTTACCAATAGTTTCACATAATTAGTGCCGTTTCCTCATAGTACAGTGCAACGTGATGTCCGAAATGGCTGACAAAATTAGGTACAAGCACGAAATATATGCAAGACAATATATGGTATATGTATAGCTTGGAAATTGTGACCGTTGCTCGCTCGCTCCGCTCGCTCGTAAAAATCTAGTCCAACCCCACAACCGATCCGACACGTTCGCAAATTTGAAATATGTCGCCATCATATCGAATAATGAACGCAAGATGGATTGGTTTTAGGTTAGGCTATAGTTTTCGAGCGAGCGCAGCGAGCGTGGGACGCGTATAGGTGTGTCATAAACCAACGGTTTGGCTCATACGGACATTGAAATATTCGCACCAGCCCGTGGAGCCGGAAGTATTTATCCTATTGCCTACCAACACATGTTTACATATATGAATAGTTTCACATAAATAGTACTATTTCCTCATAGTACAGTGCAATGTGATGTCCGAAATGGCTGACAAAATTAGGTAATAACACGAAATATATGGAAGGCAATATAAGGTGTATGTATAGGTTGGAAATTGTGATCGTTGCTCGCTCGCTCCGCTCGCTCGAAAAAATCTAGTCCAACCTCACAACCGATCCGACACGTTCGCGAATTTGAAATATGTCGCCACCATATCGAATAATGAACGGAAGATGGATTGGTTTTAGGTTAGGCTATAGTTTTCGTGCGAGCGCCGCGAGCGAGAGACGCGTAAAGGTGTGTCATAAACCAACGGTTTGGCACATACGGACATTGAAATATTCGCACCAGCCCGAGGAGCCGGAAGTATTTATCCTATTGCCTACCGACACATGTTTACAGTGTATGAATAGTTTCACATAAATAGTACTATTTCCTCATAGTACAGTGCAATGTGTTGTCCGAAATGGCTGACAAAATTAGGTAATAACACGAAATGTATGGAAGGCAATATAAGGTATATGTATAGCTTGGAAATTGTGACCGTTGCTCGCTCGCTCCGCTCGCTCGTAAAAATCTAGTCCAACCTCACAACCGATCCCACACGTTCGCAAATTTGAAATATGTCGCCACCATATCGAATAATGAACGGAAGATGGATTGGTTTTAGGTTAGGCTATAGCTTTCGTGCAAGCGCAGCGATCGAGAGACGCGTAAAGGTGTGTCCCAAACCATCGGTTTGGCACATACGGACATTGAAATATTCGCACCAGCCCGAGGAACCGGAAGTATTTATCCTATTGCCTACCGACACATGTTTACAGTTTATGAATAGTTTCACATAAATAGTACAATTTCCACATAGTACAATGCAATGTGATGTCCGAAATGGCTGACAAAATTAGGTAATAACACGAAATATATGGAAGGCAATATAAGGTGTATGTATTGGTTGGAAATTGTGATCGTTGCTCGCTCGCTCCGCACGCTCGAAAAAATCTAGTCCAACCTCGCAACCGATCCGACACGTTCGCAAATTTGAAATATGTCGCCACCATATCGAATAATGAACGGAAGATGGATTGGTTTTAGGTTAGGCTATAGTTTTCGAGCGAGCGCGTCGAGCGAGAGACGCGTAAAGGTGTGTCATAAACCAACGATTTGGCACATACGGACATTGAAATATTCGCACCAGCCCGATTAGCCGGAAGTCTCTATCCTATCGCCTTCTGACAAATGTTTACGGTTTACCAACAGTTTCACATAATTAGTACCGTTTCCTCATAGTACAGTGCAACATGATGTCCGAAATGGCTGACAAAATTAGGTAATAACACGAAATATATGGAAGGCAATATAAGGTGTAAGTATAGGTTGGAAATTGTGATCGTTGCTCGCTCGCTCCGCTCGCTCGAAAAAATCTAGTCCAACCTCGCAACCGATCCGACACGTTCGCAAATTTGAAATATGTCGTCACCATATCGAATAATGAACGGAAGATGGATTGGTTTTAGGTTAGGCTATAGTTTTCGGGCGAGCGCGTCGAGCGAGAGACGCGTAAAGGTGTGTCATAAACCATCGGTTTGGCACATACGGACATTGAAATATTCGCACCAGCCTGAGGAGCCGGAAGTATTTATCCTATAGCCTACCGACACATGTTTACAGTTTATGAATAGTTTCACATAAATAGTACTATTTCCACATAGTACAGTGCAATGTGATGTCCGAAATGGCTGACAAAATTAGGTACTAGCACGAAATATAAGCAAGGCAATATAAGGTGTATGTATAGGTTGGAAATTGTGATCGTTGCTCGCTCGCTCCGCTCGCTCGATAAAATCTAGTCCAACCTCACAACCGATCCCACACGTTCGCAAATTTGAAATATGTCGCCACCATATCGAATAATGAACGGAAGATGGATTGGTTTTAGGTTCGGCTATAGCTTTCGTGCGAGCGCAGCGAACGAGAGACGCGTAAAGGTGTGTCACAAACCATCGGTTTGGCACATACGGACATTGATATATTCGCACCAGCCCGAGGAGACGGAAGACTTTATCCTATTGCCTTCTGTCAAATGTTTACGGTTTACCAATAGTTTCACATAATTAGTACCGTTTCCTCATAGTACAGTGCAACGTGATGTCCGAAATGGCTGACAAAATTAGGTACAAGCACGAAATATATGCAAGACAATATATGGTATATGTATAGCTTGGAAACTGTCACCGTTGCTCGCTCGCTCCGCTCGCTCGTAAAGATCTAGTCCAACCTCACTACCGATCCCACACGTTCGCAAATTTGAAACATGTCGCCACCATATCGAAGAATGAACGGAAGATGGATTGGTTTTAGGTTAGGCTATAGTTTTCGAGCGAGCGCATCGAGCGAGAGACGCGTAAAGGTGTGTCATAAACCAACGGTTTGGCACATACGGACATTGAAATATTCGCACCAGCCCGAGGAGCCGGAAGTCTCTATCCTATCGCCTTCTGACAAATGTTTGCGGTTTACCAACAGTTTCACATAATTAGTACCGTTTCCTCATAGTACAGTGCAATGTGATGTCCGAAATGGCAGACAAAATTAGGTAATAACACGACATATAGGCAAGGCAATATAAGGTGTATGTATAGGTTGGAAATTGTGATCGTTGCTCGCTCGCTCCGCTCGCTCGAAAAAATCTAGTCCAACCTCGCAACCGATCCGACACGTTCGCAAATTTGAAATATGTCGCCACCATATCGAATAATGAACGGAAGATGGATTGGTTTTAGGTTAGGCTATAGCTTTCGTGCTAGCGCAGCGAACGAGAGACGCGTAAAGGTGTGTCACAAACCATCGGTTTGGCACATACGGACATTGAAATATTCGCACCAGCCCGAGGAACCGGAAGTATTTATCCTATTGCCTACCGACACATGTTTACAGATTATGAATAGTTTCACATAAATAGTACTATTTCCACATAGTACAATGCAATGTGATATCCGAAATGGCTGACAAAATTAGGTAATAACACGACATATATGCAAGGCAATATAAGGTGTATGTACAGGTTGGAAATTGTGATCGTTGCTCGCTCACTCCGCTCGCTCGAAAAAATCTAGTCCAACCTCGCAACCGATCCGACACGTTCGCAAATTTGAAATATGTCGCCATCATATCGAATAATGAACGCAAGATGGATTGGTTTTAGGTTAGGCTATAGTTTTCGAGCGAGCGCAGCGAGCGAGTGACGCGTATATGTGTGTCATAAACCAACGGTTTGGCACATACGGACATTGAAATATTCGCACCAGCCCGAGGAGCCGGAAGTATTTATCCTATTGCCTTCTGACAAATGTTTACGGTTTACCCATAGTTTCACATAATTAGTACCGTTTCCTCATAGTACAGTGCAACGTGATGTCCGAAATGGCTGACAAAATTAGGTAATAACACGAAATATATGGAAGGCAATATAAGGTGTATGTATTGGTTGGAAATTGTGATCGTTGCTCGCTCGCTCCGCTCGCTCGAAAAAATCTAGTCCAACCTCGCAACCGATCCGACACGTTCGCAAATTTGAAATATGTCGCCACCATATCGAATAATGAACGGAAGATGGATTGGTTTTAGGTTAGGCTATAGTTTTCGAGCGAGCGCGTCGAGCGAGAGACGCGTAAAGGTGTGTCATAAACCAACGGTTTGGCACATACGGACATTGAAATATTCGCACCAGCCCGAGGAGCCGGAAGTCTCTATCCTATCGCCTTCAGACAAATGTTTACGGTTTACCAACAGTTTCACATAATTAGTACCGTTTCCTCATAGTACAGTGCAATATGATGTCCGAAATGGCAGACAAAATTAGGTAATAACACGACATATAGGCAAGGCAATATAAGGTGTATGTATAGGTTGGAAATTGAGATCGTTGCTCGCTCGCTCCGCTCGCTCGAAAAAATCTAGTCCAACCTCACAACCGATCCGACACGTTCACAAATTTGAAATATGTCGCCACCATATCGAATAATGAACGGAAGATGGATTGGTTTTAGGTTAGGCTATAGCTTTCGTGCGAGCGCAGCGAACGAGAGACGCGCAAAGGTGTGTCACAAACCAACGGTTTGGCACATACGGACATTGAAATATTCGCCCGAGGAGCCGGAAGTCTTTATCCTATTGCCTTCTGACAAATGTTTACGGTTTACCCATAGTTTCACATAATTAGTACCGTTTCCTCATAGTACAGTGCAACATGATGTCCGAAATGGCTGACAAAATTAGGTAATAACACGAAATATATGGAAGGCAATATAAGGTGTATGTATAGGTTAGAAATTGTGATCGTTGCTCGCTCGCTCCGCTCGCTCGAAAAAATCTAGTCCAACCTCGCAACCGATCCGACACGTTCGCAAATTTGAAATATGTCGCCACCATATCGAATAATGAACGGAAGATGAATTGGTTTTAGGTTAGGCTATAGTTTTCGAGCGAGCGCGTCGAGCGAGAGACGCGTAAAGGTGTGTCACAAACCATCGGTTTGGCACATACGGACATTGATATATTCGCACCAGCCCGAAGAGCCGGAAGTCTTTATCCTATTGCCTTCTGACAAATGTTTACGGTTTACCAATAGTTTCACATAATTAGTACCGTTTCCTCATAGTACAATGCAATGTGATGTCCGAAATGGCTGACAAAATTAGGTAATAACACGACATATATGCAAGGCAATATAAGGTGTATGTATAGGTTGGAAATTGTGATCGTTGCTCGCTCGCTCCGCTCGCACGAAAAAATCTAGTCCAACCTCGCAACCGATCCGACACGTTCGCAAATTTGAAATATGTCGCCACCATATCGAATAATGAACGGAAGATGGATTGGTTTTAGGTTAGGCTATAGTTTTCGAGCGAGCGCGTCGAGCGAGAGACGCGTAAAGGTGTGTCATAAACCAATGGTTTGGCACATACGGACATTGAAATATTCGCACCAGCCCGAGGAGCCGGAAGTCTCTATCCTATCGCCTTCTGACAAATGTTTACGGTTTACCAACAGTTTCACATAATTAGTACCGTTTCCTCATAGTACAGTGCAATGTGATGTCCGAAATGGCAGACAAAATTAGGTAATAACACGACATATAGGCAAGGCAATATAAGGTGTATGTATAGGTTGGAAATTGTGATCGTTGCTCGCTCGCTCCGCTCGCTCGAAAAAATCTAGTCCAACCTCGCAACCGATCCGACACGTTCGCAAATTTGAAATATGTCGCCACCATATCGAATAATGAACGGAAGATGGATTGGTTTTAGGTTAGGCTATAGTTTTCGAGCGAGCGCGTCGAGCGAGAGACGCGTAAAGGTGTGTCATAAACCAACGGTTTGGCACATACGGACATTGAAATATTCGCACCAGCCCGAGGAGCCGGAAGTCTCTATCCTATCGCCTTCAGACAAATGTTTACGGTTTACCAACAGTTTCACATAATTAGTACCGTTTCCTCATAGTACAGTGCAATGTGATGTCCGAAATGGCAGACAAAATTAGGTAATAACACGACATATAGGCAAGGCAATATAAGGTGTATGTATAGGTTGGAAATTGAGATCGTTGCTCGCTCGCTCCGCTCGCTCGAAAAAATCTAGTCCAACCTCACAACCGATCCGACACGTTCACAAATTTGAAATATGTCGCCACCATATCGAATAATGAACGGAAGATGGATTGGTTTTAGGTTAGGCTATAGCTTTCGTGCGAGCGCAGCGAACGAGAGACGCGTAAAGGTGTGTCACAAACCAACGGTTTGGCACATACGGACATTGAAATATTCGCCCGAGGAGCCGGAAGTCTTTATCCTATTGCCTTCTGACAAATGTTTACGGTTTACCCATAGTTTCACATAATTAGTACCGTTTCCTCATAGTACAGTGCAACATGATGTCCGAAATGGCTGACAAAATTAGGTAATAACACGAAATATATGGAAGGCAATATAAGGTGTATGTATAGGTTAGAAATTGTGATCGTTGCTCGCTCGCTCCGCTCGCTCGAAAAAATCTAGTCCAACCTCGCAACCGATCCGACACGTTCGCAAATTTGAAATATGTCGCCACCATATCGAATAATGAACGGAAGATGAATTGGTTTTAGGTTAGGCTATAGTTTTCGAGCGAGCGCGTCGAGCGAGAGACGCGTAAAGGTGTGTCACAAACCATCGGTTTGGCACATACGGACATTGATATATTCGCACCAGCCCGAAGAGCCGGAAGTCTTTATCCTATTGCCTTCTGACAAATGTTTACGGTTTACCAATAGTTTCACATAATTAGTACCGTTTCCTCATAGTACAATGCAATGTGATGTCCGAAATGGCTGACAAAATTAGGTAATAACACGACATATATGCAAGGCAATATAAGGTGTATGTATAGGTTGAAAATTGTGATCGTTGCTCGCTCGCTCCGCTCGCTCGAAAAAATCTAGTCCAACCTCGCAACCGATCCGACACGTTCGCAAATTTGAAATATGTCGCCACCATATCGAATAATGAACGGAAGATGGATTGGTTTTAGGTTAGGCTATAGTTTTCGAGCGAGCGCGTCGAGCGAGAGACGCGTAAAGGTGTGTCATAAACCAATGGTTTGGCACATACGGACATTGAAATATTCGCACCAGCCCGAGGAGCCGGAAGTCTCTATCCTATCGCCTTCTGACAAATGTTTACGGTTTACCAACAGTTTCACATAATTAGTACCGTTTCCTCATAGTACAGTGCAATGTGATGTCCGAAATGGCAGACAAAATTAGGTAATAACACGACATATAGGCAAGGCAATATAAGGTGTATGTATAGGTTGGAAATTGTGATCGTTGCTCGCTCGCTCCGCTCGCTCGAAAAAATCTAGTCCATCCTCGCAACCGATCCGACACGTTCGCAAATTTGAAATATGTCGCCACCATATCGAATAATGAACGGAAGATGGATTGGTTTTAGGTTAGGCTATAGTTTTCGAGCGAGCGCGTCGAGCGAGAGACGCGTAAAGGTGTGTCATAAACCATCGGTTTGGCACATCCGGACATTGAAATATTCGCACCAGCCTGAGGAGCCGGAAGTATTTATCCTATTGCATACCGACACATGTTTACAGTTTATGAATAGTTTCACATAAATAGTACTATTTCCACATAGTACAGTGCAATGTGATGTCCGAAATGGCTGACAAAATTAGATACTAGCACGAAATATAAGCAAGGCAATATAAGGTATATGTATAGCTTGGAAATTGTGACCGTTGCACGCTCGCTCCGCTCGCTCGTAAAAATCTGGTCTAACCTCACAACCGATCCCACACGTTCGCAAATTCGAAACATGTCGCCATCATATCGAATAATGAACGCAAGATGGATTGGTTTTAGGTTAGGCTATAGCTTTCGTGCGAGCGCAGCGAGCGAGAGACGCGTATAGGTGTGTCATAAACCAACGGTTTGGCACATACGGACATTGAAATATTCGCACCAGCCCGAGGAGCCGGAAGTCTCTATCCTATCGCCTTCTGACAAATGTTTACGGTTTACCAACAGTTTCACATAATTAGTACCGTTTCCTCATAGTACAGTGCAATGTGATGTCCGAAATGGCAGACAAAATTAGGTAATAACACGACATATAGGCAAGGCAATATAAGGTGTATGTATAGGTTGGAAATTGAGATCGTTGCTCGCTCGCTCCGCTCGCTCGAAAAAATCTAGTCCAACCTCACAACCGATCCGACACGTTCACAAATTTGAAATATGTCGCCACCATATCGAATAATGAACGGAAGATGGATTGGTTTTAGGCTAGGCTATAGCTTTCGTGCGAGCGCAGCGAACGAGAGACGCGTAAAGGTGTGTCACAAACCAACGGTTTGGCACATACGGACATTGAAATATTCACCCGAGGAGCCGGAAGTCTTCATCCTATTGCCTTCTGACAAATGTTTACGGTTTACCCATAGTTTCACATAATTAGTACCGTTTCCTCATAGTACAGTGCAACATGATGTCCGAAATGGCTGACAAAATTAGGTAATAACACGAAATATATGGAAGGCAATATAAGGTGTATGTATAGGTTAGAAATTGTGATCGTTGCTCGCTCGCTCCGCTCGCTCGAAAAAATCTAGTCCAACCTCGCAACCGATCCGACACGTTCGCAAATTTGAAATATGTCGCCACCATATCGAATAATGAACGGAAGATGAATTGGTTTTAGGTTAGGCTATAGTTTTCGAGCGAGCGCGTCGAGCGAGAGACGCGTAAAGGTGTGTCATAAACCATCGGTTTGGCACATACGGACATTGAAATATTCGCACCAGCCTGAGGAGCCGGAAGTATTTATCCTATTGCCTACCGACACATGTTTACAGTTTATGAATAGTTTCACATAAATAGTACTATTCCCACATAGTACAGAGCAATGTGATGTCCGAAATGGCTGACAAAATTAGGTACTAGCACGAAATATAAGCAAGGCAATATAAGGTATATGTATAGCTTGGAAATTGTGACCGTTGCTCGCTCGCTCCGCTCGCTCGATAAAATCTAGTTCAACCTCACAACCGATCCGACACGTTCGCAAATTTGAAATATGTCGCCACCATATCGAATAATGAACGGAAGATGGATTGGTTTTAGGTTCGGCTATAGCTTTTGTGCGAGCGCAGCGAACGAGAGACGCGTAAAGGTGTGTCACAAACCATCGGTTTGGCACATACGGACATTGATATATTCGCACCAGCCCGAGGAGCCGGAAGACTTTATCCTATTGCCTTCTGTCAAATGTTTACGGTTTACCAATAGTTTCACATAATTAGTACCGTTTCCTCATAGTACAGTGCAACGTGATGTCCGAAATGGCTGACAAAATTAGGTACAAGTACGAAATATATGCAAGACAATATATGGTATATGTATAGCTTGGAAATTGTGACCGTTGCTCGCTCGCTCCGCTCGCTCGTAAATATCTAGTCCAACCCCACAACCGATCCGACACGTTCGCAAATTTGAAATATGTCGCCATCATATCGAATAATGAACGCAAGATGGATTGGTTTTAGGTTAGGCTATAGCTTTCGTGCGAGCGCAGCGAGCGAGAGACGCGTATAGGTGTGTCATAAACCAACGGTTTGGCCCATACGGACATTGAAATATTCGCACCAGCCCGAGGAACCCGAAGTATTTATCCTATTGCCTACCGACACATGTTTACAGTTTATGAATAGTTTCACATAAATAGTACTATTTCCACATAGTACAATGCAATGTGATGTCCGAAATGGCTGACAAAATTAGGTAATAACACGACATATATGCAAGGAAATATAAGGTGTATGTA
This sequence comes from Bombus affinis, assembly GCF_024516045.1. Classification (NCBI taxonomy): domain Eukaryota; kingdom Metazoa; phylum Arthropoda; class Insecta; order Hymenoptera; family Apidae; genus Bombus; species Bombus affinis. The sequence continues at coordinate 73,449 of NW_026108883.1, read as the reverse complement.
TAGGTTGGAAATTGTGATCGTTGCTCGCTCGCTCCGCTCGCTCGAAAAAATCTAGTCCAACCTCACAACCGATCCGACACGTTCGCAAATTTGAAATATGTCGCCACCATATCGAATAATGAACGGAAGATGGATTGGTTTTAGGTTAGGCTATAGTTTTCGAGCGAGCGCCGCGAGCGAGAGACGCGTAAAGGTGTGTCATAAACCAACGGTTTGGCACATACGGACATTGAAATATTCGCACCAGCCCAAGGAGCCGAAAGTCTTTATCCTATTGCCTTCTGACAAATGTTTACGGTTTACCACCAGTTTCACATAATTAGTACCGTTTCCTCATAGTACAGTGCAATGTGATGTCCGAAATGGCAGACAAAATTAGGTAATAACACGACATATGGGCAAGGCAATATAAGGTGTATGTATAGGTGGGAAATTGTGATCGTTGCTCGTTCGCTCCGCTCGCTCGAAAAAATCTAGTCCAACTTCACAACCGATCCGACACGTTCGCAAATTTGAAATATGTCGCCACCATATCGAATAATGAACGGAAGATGGATTGGTTTTAGGTTAGGCTATAGCTTTCGTGCGAGCGCAGCGAGCGAGAGACGCGTATAGGTGTGTCATAAACCAACGGTTTGGCCCATACGGACATTGAAATATTCGCACCAACCCGAGGAACCGGAAGTATTTATCCTATTGCCTACCGACACATGTTTGCAGTTTATGAATAGTTTCACATAAATAGTACTATTTCCACATAGTACAATGCAATGTGATGTCCGAAATGGCTGACAAAATTAGGTAATAACACGACATATATGCAAGGAAATATAAGGTGTATGTATAGGTTGGAAATTGTGATCGTTGCTCGCTCGCTCCGCTCGCTCGAAAAAATCTAGTCCAACCTCACAACCGATCCGACACGTTCGCAAATTTGAAATATGTCGCCACCATATCGAATAATGAACGGAAGATGGATTGGTTTTAGGTTAGGCTATAGTTTTCGAGCGAGCGCCGCGAGCGAGAGACGCGTAAAGGTGTGTCATAAACCAACGGTTTGGCACATACGGACATTGAAATATTCGCACCAGCCCAAGGAGCCGAAAGTCTTTATCCTATTGCCTTCTGACAAATGTTTACGGTTTACCAACAGTTTCACATAATTAGTACCGTTTCCTCATAGTACAGTGCAATGTGATGTCCGAAATGGCAGACAAAATTAGGTAATAACACGACATATAGGCAAGGCAATATAAGGTGTATGTATAGGTGGGAAATTGTGATCGTTGCTCGTTCGCTCCGCTCGCTCGAAAAAATCTAGTCCAACCTCACAACCGATTCGACACGTTCGCAGATTTGAAATATGTCGCCACCATATCGAATAATGAACGGAAGATGGAATGGTTTTAGGTTAGGCTATAGTTTTCGAGCGAGCGCCGCGAGCGAGAGACGCGTAAAGGTGTGTCATAAACCAACGGTTTGGCACATACGGACATTGAAATATTCGCACCAGCCCAAGGAGCCGAAAGTCTTTATCCTATTGCCTTCTGACAAATGTTTACGGTTTACCAACAGTTTCACATAATTAGTACCGTTTCCTCATAGTACAGTGCAATGTGATGTCCGAAATGGCAGACAAAATTAGGTAATAACACGACATATAGGCAAGGCAATATAAGGTGTATGTATAGGTGGGAAATTGTGATCGTTGCTCGTTCGCTCCGCTCGCTCGAAAAAATCTAGTCCAACCTCACAACCGATTCGACACGTTCGCAGATTTGAAATATGTCGCCACCATATCGAATAATGAACGGAAGATGGAATGGTTTTAGGTTAGGCTATAGCTTTCGTGCGAGCGCAGCGAATGAGAGACGCGTAAAGGTGTGTCACAAACCAACGGTTTGGCATATACGGACATTGAAATATTCGCCCGAGGAGCCGGAAGTCTTTATCCTATTGTCTTCTGACAAATGTTTACGGTTTACCAATAGTTTCACATAATTAGTACCGTTTCCTCATAGTACAGTGCAACGTGATGTCCGAAATGGCTGACAAAATTAGGTACATGCACGAAATATATGCAAGACAATATATGGTATATGTATAGCTTGGAAATTGTGACCGTTGCTCGTTCGCTCCGCTCGCTCGAAAAAATCGAGTCCAACCTCACAACCGATCCGACACGTTCGCAAATTTGAAATATGTCGCCACCATATCGAATAATGAACGGAAGATGGATTGGTTTTAGGTTAGGCTATAGCTTTCGTGCGAGCGCAGCGAACGAGAGACGCGTAAAGGTGTGTCACAAACCAACGGTTTGGCACATACGGACATTGAAATATTCGCCCGAGGAGCCGGAAGTCTTTATCCTATTGCCTTCTGACAAATGTTTACAGTTTATGAATAGTTTCACATAAATAGTACTATTTCCTCATAGTACAGTGCAATGTGATGTCCGAAATGGCTGACAAAATTAGGTAATAACACGAAATATATGGAAGGCAATATAAGGTGTATGTATAGGTTGGAAATTGTGATCGTTGCTCGCTCGCTCCGCTCGCTCGAAAAAATCTAGTCCAACCTCGCAACCGATCCGACACGTTCGCAAATTTGAAATATGTCGCCACCATATCGAATAATGAACGGAAGATGGATTGGTTTTAGGTTAGGCTATAGTTTTCGAGCGAGCGCGTCGAGCGAGAGACGCGTAAAGGTGTGTCATAAACCATCGGTTTGGCACATACGGTCATTGAAATATTCGCACCAGCCTGAGGAGCCGGAAGTATTTATCCTATTGCCTACCGACACATGTTTACAGTTTATGAATAGTTTCACATAAATAGTACTATTTCCACATAGTACAGTGCAATGTGATGTCCGAAATGGCTGACAAAATTAGGTACTAGCACGAAATATAAGCAAGGCAATATAAGGTATATGTATAGCTTGGAAATTGTGACCGTTGCACGCTCGCTCCGCTCGCTCGTAAAAATCTGGTCCAACCTCACAACCGATCCCACACGTTCGCAAATTCGAAACATGTCGCCACCATATCGAATAATGAACGGAAGATGGATTGGTTTTAGGTTAGGCTATAGCTTTCGTGCGAGCGCAGCGAAAGAGAGACGCGTAAAGGTGTGTCACAAACCATCGGTTTGGCACATACGGACATTGATATATTCGCACCAGCCCGAAGAGCCGGAAGACTTTATCCTATTGCCTTCTGTCAAATGTTTACGGTTTACCAACAGTTTCACATAATTAGTACCGTTTCCTCATAGTACAGTGCAATGTGATGTCCGAAATGGCAGACAAAATTAGGTAATAACACGAAATATAGGCAAGGCAATATAAGGTGTATGTATAGGTGGGAAATTGTGATCGTTGCTCGTTCGCTCCGCTCGCTCGAAAAAATCTAGTCCAACCTCACAACCGATCCCACACGTTCGCAAATTTGAAACATGTCGCCACCATATCGAAGAATGAACGGAAGATGGATTGGTTTTAGGTTAGGCTATAGTTTTCGAGCGAGCGCGTCGAGCGAGAGACGCGTAAAGGTGTGTCATAAACCAACGGTTTGGCACATACGGACATTGATATATTCGTACCAGCCCGAGGAGCCGGAAGACTTTATCCTATTGCATTCTGTCAAATGTTTACGGTTTACCAATAGTTTCACATAATTAGTACCGTTTCCTCATAGTACAGTGCAACGTGATGTCCGAAATGGCTCACAAAATTAGGTACAAGCACGAAATATATGCAAGACAATATATGGTATATGTATAGCTTGGAAACTGTCACCGTTGCTCGCTCGCTCCGCACGCTCGTAAAGATCTAGTCCAACCTCACTACCGATCCCACACGTTCGCAAATTTGAAACATGTCGCCACCATATAGAAGAATGAACGGAAGATGGATTGGTTTTAGGTTGGGCTATAGTTTTCGAGCGAGCGCGTCGAGCGAGAGACGCGTAAAGGTGTGTCATAAACCAACGGTTTGGCACATACGGACATTGAAATATTCGCACCAGCCCGAGGAGCCGGAAGTCTCTATCCTATCGCCTTCTGACAAATGTTTACGGTTTACCAACAGTTTCACATAATTAGTACCTTTTCCTCATAGTACAGTGCAATGTGATGTCCGAAATGGCAGACAAAATTAGGTACTAGCACGAAAACTATGCAAGGCAATATATGGTATATGTATAGCTTGGAAATTGTGACCGTTGCTCGCTCGCTCCGCTCGTTCATAAAAATCTAGTCCAACCTCACAACCGATCCGACACGTTCGCAAATTTGAAATATGTCGCCACCATATCGAATAATGAACGGAAGATGGATTGGTTTTAGGTTCGGCTATAGCTTTCGTGCGAGCGCAGCGAACGAGAGACGCGTAAAGGTGTGTCACAAACCATCGGTTTGGCACATACGGACATTGATATATTCGCACCAGCCCGAGGAGCCGGAAGACTTTATCCTATTGCCTTCTGTCAAATGTTTACGGTTTACCAATAGTTTCACATAATTAGTACCGTTTCCTCATAGTACAGTGCAACGTGATGTCCGAAATGGCTGACAAAATTAGGTACAAGCACGAAATATATGCAAGACAATATATGGTATATGTATAGCTTGGAAACTGTCACCGTTGCTCGCTCGCTCCGCTCGCTCGTAAAGATCTAGTCCAACCTCACAACCGATCCCACACGTTCGCAAATTTGAAACATGTCGCCACCATATCGAAGAATGAACGGAAGATGGATTGGTTTTAGGTTAGGCTATAGCTTTCGTGCGAGCGCAGCGAGCGAGAGACGCGTATAGGTGTGTCATAAACCAACGGTTTGGCACATACGGACATTGAAATATTCGCACCAGCCCGAGGAACCGGAAGTATTTATCCTATTGCCTACCGACACATGTTTACAGTTTATGAATAGTTTCACATAAATAGTACTATTTCCACATAGTACAATGCAATGTGATGTCCGAAATGGCTGACAAAATTAGGTAATAACACGACATATATGCAAGGAAATATAAGGTGTATGTATAGGTTGGAAATTGTGATCGTTTCTCGCTCGCTCCGCTCGCTCGAAAAAATCTAGTCCAACCTCACAACCGATCCGACACGTTCGCAAATTTGAAATATGTCGCCACCATATCGAATAACGAACGCAAGATGGATTGGTTTTAGGTTAGGCTATAGTTTTCGAGCGAGCGCAGCGAGCGAGTGACGCGTATAGGTGTGTCATAAACCAACGGTTTGGCACATACGGACATTGAAATATTCGCACCAGACCGAGGAGCCGGAAGTATTTATCCTATTGCCTTCTGACAAATGTTTACGGTTTACCCATAGTTTCACATAATTAGTACCGTTTCCTCATAGTACAGTGCAATGTGATGTCCGAAATGGCAGACAAAATTAGGTAATAACACGACATATAGACAAGGCAATATAAGGTGTATGTATAGGTGGGAAATTGTGATCGTTGCTCGTTCGCTCCGCTCGCTCGAAAAAATCTAGTCCAACCTCACAACCGATCCGACACGTTCGCAAATTTGAAATATGTCGCCACCATATCGAATAATGAACGGAAGATGGATTGGTTTTAGGTTAGGCTATAGCTTTCGTGCGAGCGCAGCGAACGAGAGACGCGTAGAGGTGTATCACAAACCAAAGGTTTGGCACATACGGTCATTGAAATATTCGCACCAGCCTGAGGAGCCGGATGTATTTATCCTATTGCCTACCGACACATGTTTACAGTTTATGAATAGTTTCACATAAATAGTACTATTTCCACATAGTACAGTGCAATGTGATGTCCGAAATGGCTGACAAAATTAGGTGCTAGCACGAAATATAAGCAAGGCAATATAAGGTATATGTATAGCTTGGAAATTGTGACCGTTGCACGCTCGCTCCGCTCGCTCGTAAAAATCTGGTCCAACCTCACAACCGATCCCACACGTTCGCAAATTCGAAACATGTCGCCACCATATCGAATAATGAACGGAAGATGGATTGGTTTTAGGTTAGGTTATAGCTTTCGTGCGAGCGCAGCGAAAGAGAGACGCGTAAAGGTGTGTCACAAACCATCGGTTTGGCACATACGGACATTGATATATTCGCACCAGCCCGAAGAGCCGGAAGTCTTTATCCTATTGCCTTCTGACAAATGTTTACGGTTTACCAATAGTTTCATATAATTAGTACCGTTTCCTCATAGTACAATGCAATGTGATGTCCGAAATGGCTGACAAAATTAGGTAATAACACGACATATAAGCAAGGCAATATAAGGTATATGTATAGCTTGGAAATTGTGACCGTTGCACGCTCGCTCCGCTCGCTCGTAAAAATCTGGTCCAACCTCACAACCGATCCCACACGTTCGCAAATTCGAAACATGTCGCCACCATATCGAATAATGAACGGAAGATGGATTGGTTTTAGGTTAGGCTATAGCTTTCGTGCGAGCGCAGCGAAAGAGAGACGCGTAAAGGTGTGTCACAAACCATCGGTTTGGCACATACGGACATTGATATATTCGCACCAGCCCGAAGAGCCGGAAGTCTTTATCCTATTGCCTTCTGACAAATGTTTACGGTTTACCAATAGTTTCACATAATTAGTACCGTTTCCTCATAGTACAGTGCAACGTGATGTCCGAAATGGCTGACAAAATTAGGTACAAGCACGAAATATATGCAAGACAATATATGGTATATGTATAGCTTGGAAACTGTCACCGTTGCTCGCTCGCTCCGCTCGCTCGTAAAGATCTAGTCCAACCTCACAACCGATCCCACACGTTCGCAAATTTGAAACATGTCGCCACCATATCGAAGAATGAACGGAAGATGGATTGGTTTTAGGTTAGGCTATAGCTTTCGTGCGAGCGCAGCGAGCGAGAGACGCGTATAGGTGTGTCATAAACCAACGGTTTGGCACATACGGACATTGAAATATTCGCACCAGCCCGAGGAACCGGAAGTATTTATCCTATTGCCTACCGACACATGTTTACAGTTTATGAATAGTTTCACATAAATAGTACTATTTCCACATAGTACAATGCAATGTGATGTCCGAAATGGCTGACAAAATTAGGTAATAACACGACATATATGCAAGGAAATATAAGGTGTATGTATAGGTTGGAAATTGTGATCGTTTCTCGCTCGCCCCGCTCGCTCGAAAAAATCTAGTCCAACCTCACAACCGATCCGACACGTTCGCAAATTTGAAATATGTCGCCACCATATCGAATAATGAACGGAAAATGGATTGGTTTTAGGTTAGGCTATAGTTTTCGAGCGAGCGCCGCGAGCCAGAGACGCGTAAAGGTGTGTCACAAACCATCGGTTTGGCACATACGGACATTGATATATTCGCACCAGCCCGAAGAGCCGGAAGTCTTTATCCTATTGCCTTCTGACAAATGTTTACGGTTTACCAATAGTTTCACATAATTAGTACCGTTTCCTCATAGTACAATGCAATGTGATGTCCGAAATGGCTGACAAAATTAGGTAATAACACGACATATATGCAAGGCAATATAAGGTGTATGTATAGGTTGGAAATTGTGATCGTTGCTCGCTCGCTCCGCTCGCTCGATAAAATCTAGTCCAACCTCACAACCGATCCGACACGTTCGCAAATTTGAAATATGTCGCCACAATATCGAATAATGAACGGAAGATGGATTGGTTTTAGGTTCGGCTATAGCTTTCGTGCGAGCGCAGCGAACGAGAGACGCGTAAAGGTGTGTCACAAACCATCGGTTTGGCACATACGGACATTGATATATTCGCACCAGCCCGAGGAGCCGGAAGACTTTATCCTATTGCATTCTGTCTAATGTTTACGGTTTACCAATAGTTTCACATAATTAGTACCGTTTCCTCATAGTACAGTGCAACGTGATGTCCGAAATGGCTCACAAAATTAGGTACAAGCACGAAATATATGCAAGACAATATATGGTATATGTATAGCTTGGAAACTGTCATCGTTGCTCGCTCGCTCCGCTCGCTCGTAAAGATCTAGTCCAACCTCACTACCGATCCCACACGTTCGCAAATTTGAAACATGTCGCCACCATATCGAAGAATGAACGGAAGATGGATTGGTTTTAGGTTAGGCTATAGTTTTCGAGCGAGCGCGTCGAGCGAGAGACGCGTAAAGGTGTGTCATAAACCAACGGTTTGGCACATACGGACATTGATATATTCGTACCAGCCCGAGGAGCCGGAAGACTTTATCCTATTGCATTCTGTCAAATGTTTACGGTTTACCAATAGTTTCACATAATTAGTACCGTTTCCTCATAGTACAGTGCAACGTGATGTCCGAAATGGCTCACAAAATTAGGTACAAGCACGAAATATATGCAAGACAATATATGGTATATGTATAGCTTGGAAACTGTCACCGTTGCTCGCTCGCTCCGCACGCTCGTAAAGATCTAGTCCAACCTCACTACCGATCCCACACGTTCGCAAATTTGAAACATGCCGCCACCATATCGAAGAATGAACGGAAGATGGATTGGTTTTAGGTTAGGCTATAGTTTTCGAGCGAGCGCGTCGAGCGAGAGACGCGTAAAGGTGTGTCATAAACCAACGGTTTGGCACATACGGACATTGAAATATTCGCACCAGCCCGAGGAGCCGGAAGTCTCTATCCTATCGCCTTCTGACAAATGTTTACGGTTTACCAACAGTTTCACATAATTAGTACCTTTTCCTCATAGTACAGTGCAATGTGATGTCCGAAATGGCAGACAAAATTAGGTACTAGCACGAAAACTATGCAAGGCAATATATGGTATATGTATAGCTTGGAAATTGTGACCGTTGCTCGCTCGCTCCGCTCGTTCATAAAAATCTAGTCCAACCTCACAACCGATCCGACACGTTCGCAAATTTGAAATATGTCGCCACCATATCGAATAATGAACGGAAGATGGATTGGTTTTAGGTTCGGCTATAGCTTTCGTGCGAGCGCAGCGAACGAGAGACGCGTAAAGGTGTGTCACAAACCATCGGTTTGGCACATACGGACATTGATATATTCGCACCAGCCCGAGGAGCCGGAAGACTTTATCCTATTGCCTTCTGTCAAATGTTTACGGTTTACCAATAGTTTCACATAATTAGTACCGTTTCCTCATAGTACAATGCAATGTGATGTCCGAAATGGCTGACAAAATTAGGTAATAACACGACATATAAGCAAGCCAATATAAGGTATATGTATAGCTTGGAAATTGTGACCGTTGCACGCTCGCTCCGCTCGCTCGTAAAAATCTGGTCCAACCTCACAACCGATCCCACACGTTCGCAAATTCGAAACATGTCGCCACCATATCGAATAATGAACGGAAGATGGATTGGTTTTAGGTTAGGCTATAGCTTTCGTGCGAGCGCAGCGAAAGAGAGACGCGTAAAGGTGTGTCACAAACCATCGGTTTGGCACATACGGACATTGATATATTCGCACCAGCCCGAAGAGCCGGAAGTCTTTATCCTATTGCCTTCTGACAAATGTTTACGGTTTACCAATAGTTTCACATAATTAGTACCGTTTCCTCATAGTACAATGCAATGTGATGTCCGAAATGGCTGACAAAATTAGGTAATAACACGACATATATGCAAGGCAATATAAGGTGTATGCATAGGTTGGAAATTGTGATCGTTGCTCGCTCGATCCGCTCGCTCGATAAAATCTAGTCCAACCTCACAACCGATCCGACACGTTCGCAAATTTGAAATATGTCGCCACCATATCGAATAATGAACGGAAGATGGATTGGTTTTAGGTTCGGCTATAGCTTTCGTGCGAGCGCAGCGAACGAGAGACGCGTAAAGGTGTGTCACAAACCATCGGTTTGGCACATACGGACATTGATATATTCGCACCAGCCCGAGGAGCCGGAAGACTTTATCCTATTGCATTCTGTCAAATGTTTACGGTTTACCAATAGTTTCACATAATTAGTACCGTTTCCTCATAGTACAGTGCAACGTGATGTCCGAAATGGCTCACAAAATTAGGTACAAGCACGAAATATATGCAAGACAATATATGGTATATGTATAGCTTGGAAACTGTCACCGTTGCTCGCTCGCTCCGCTCGCTCGTAAAGATCTAGTCCAACCTCACTACCGATCCCACACGTTCGCAAATTTGAAACATGTCGCCACCATATCGAAGAATGAACGGAAGATGGATTGGTTTTAGGTTAGGCTATAGTTTTCGAGCGAGCGCGTCGAGCGAGAGACGCGTAAAGGTGTGTCATAAACCAACGGTTTGGCACATACGGACATTGATATATTCGTACCAGCCCGAGGAGCCGGAAGACTTTATCCTATTGCATTCTGTCAAATGTTTACGGTTTACCAATATTTTCACATAATTAGTACCGTTTCCTCATAGTACAGTGCAACGTGATGTCCGAAATGGCTCACAAAATTAGGTACAAGCACGAAATATATGCAAGACAATATATGGTATATGTATAGCTTGGAAACTGTCACCGTTGCTCGCTCGCTCCGCACGCTCGTAAAGATCTAGTCCAACCTCACTACCGATCCCACACATTCGCAAATTTGAAACATGTCGCCACCATATCGAAGAATGAACGGAAGATGGATTGGTTTTAGGTTGGGCTATAGTTTTCGAGCGAGCGCGTCGAGCGAGAGACGCGTAAAGGTGTGTCATAAACCAACGGTTTGGCACATACGGACATTGAAATATTCGCACCAGCCCGAGGAGCCGGAAGTCTCTATCCTATCGCCTTCTGACAAATGTTTACGGTTTACCAACAGTTTCACATAATTAGTACCTTTTCCTCATAGTACAGTGCAATGTGATGTCCGAAATGGCAGACAAAATTAGGTACTAGCACGAAGACTATGCAAGGCAATATATGGTATATGTATAGCTTGGAAATTGTGACCGTTGCTCGCTCGCTCCGCTCGTTCATAAAAATCTAGTCCAACCTCACAACCGATCCGACACGTTCGCAAATTTGAAATATGTCGCCACCATATCGAATAATGAACGGAAGATGGATTGGTTTTAGGTTCGGCTATAGCTTTCGTGCGAGCGCAGCGAACGAGAGACGCGTAAAGGTGTGTCACAAACCAACGGTTTGGCACATACGGACATTGAAATATTCGCCCGAGGAGCCGGAAGTCTTTATCCTATTGCCTTCTGACAAATGTTTACGGTTTACCAATAGTTTCACATAATTAGTACCGTTTCCTCACAGTACAGTGCAACGTGATGTCCGAAATGACTGACAAAATTAGGTACATGCACGAAATATATGCAAGACAATATATGGTATATGTATAGCTTGGAAATTGTGACCGTTGCTCGCTCGCTCCGCTCGCTCGTAAATATCTAGACCAACCCCACAACCGATCCGACACGTTCGCAAATTTGAAATATGTCGCCATCATATCGAATAATGAACGCAAGATGGATTGGTTTTAGGTTAGGCTATAGTTTTCGAGCGAGCGCAGCGAGCGAGTGACGCGTATAGGTGTGTCATAAACCAACGGTTTGGCACATACGGACATTGAAATATTCGCACCAGACCGAGGAGCCGGAAGTATTTATCCTATTGCCTTCTGACAAATGTTTACGGTTTACCCATAGTTTCACATAATTAGTACCGTTTCCTCATAGTACAGTGCAATGTGATGTCCGAAATGGCGGACAAAAGTAGGTAATAATAAGAAATATAAGCAAGGCAATATAAGGTATATGTATAGCTTGGAAATTGTGACCGTTGCACGCTCGCTCCGCTCGCTCGTAAAAATCTGGTCCAACCTCACAACCGATCCCACACGTTCGCAAATTCGAAACATGTCGCCACCATATCGAATAATGAACGGAAGATGGATTGGTTTTAGGTTAGGCTATAGCTTTCGTGCGAGCGCAGCGAAAGAGAGACGCGTAAAGGTGTGTCATAAACCAACGGTTTGGCACATACGGAAATTGAAATATTCGCACCAGCTCAAGGAGCCGAAAGTCTTTATCCTATTGCCTTCTGACAAATGTTTACGGTTTACCAACAGTTTCACATAATTAGTACAGTTTCCTCATAGTACAGTGCAATGTGATGTCCGAAATGGCAGACACAATTAGGTAATAACACGACATATAGGCAAGGCAATATAAGGTGTATGTATAGGTTGGAAATTGTGATCGTTGCTCGTTCGCTCCGCTCGCTCGAAAAAATCTAGTCCAACCTCACAACCGATCCCACACGTTCGCAAATTTGAAACATGTCGCCACCATATCGAATAATGAACGGAAGATGGATTGGTTTTAGGTTAGGCTATAGCTTTCGTGCGAGCGCAGCGAACGAGAGACGCGTAAAGGTGTGTCACAAACCAACGGTTTGGCACATACGGACATTGAAATATTCGCCCGAGGAGCCGGAAGTCTTTATCCTATTGCCTTCTGACAAATGTTTACGGTTTACCAATAGTTTCACATAATTAGTACCGTTTCCTCACAGTACAGTGCAACGTGATGTCCGAAATGACTGACAAAATTAGGTACATGCACGAAATATATGCAAGACAATATATGGTATATGTATAGCTTGGAAATTGTGACCGTTGCTCGCTCGCTCCGCTCGCTCGTAAATATCTAGTCCAACCCCACAACCGATCCGACACGTTCGCAAATTTGAAATATGTCGCCATCATATCGAATAATGAACGCAAGATGGATTGGTTTTAGGTTAGGCTATAGTTTTCGAGCGAGCGCAGCGAGCGAGTGACGCGTATAGGTGTGTCATAAACCAACGGTTTGGCACATACGGAAATTGAAATATTCGCACCAGCCCAAGGAGCCGAAAGTCTTTATCCTGTTGCCTTCTGACAAATGTTTACGCTTTACCAACAGTTTCACATAAATAGTACAGTTTCCTCATAGTACAGTGCAATGTGATGTCCGAAATGGCAGACACAATTAGGTAATAACACGACATATAGGCAAGGCAATATAAGGTGTATGTATAGGTTGGAAATTGTGATCGTTGCTCGTTCGCTCCGCTCGCTCGAAAAAATCTAGTCCAACCTCACAACCGATCCGACACGTTCGCAAATTTGAAATATGTCGCCACCATATCGAATAATGAACGGAAGATGGATTGGTTTTAGGTTAGGCTATAGCTTTCGTGCGAGCGCAGCGAACGAGAGACGCGTAAAGGTGTGTCACAAACCAACGGTTTGGCACATACGGACATTGAAATATTCGCCCGAGGAGCGGGAAGTCTTTATCCTATTGCCTTCTGACAAATGTTTACGGATTACCAATAGTTTCACATAATTAGTACCGTTTCCTCATAGTACAGTGCAACGTGATGTCCGAAATGACTGACAAAATTAGGTACATGCACGAAATATATGCAAGACAATATATGGTATATGTATAGCTTGGAAATTGTGACCGTTGCTCGCTCGCTCCGCTCGCTCGTAAATATCTAGTCCAACCCCACAACCGATCCGACACGTTCGCAAATTTGAAATATGTCGCCATCATATCGAATAATGAACGCAAGATGGATTGGTTTTAGGTTAGGCTATAGTTTTCGAGCGAGCGCAGCGAGCGAGTGACGCGTATAGGTGTGTCATAAACCAACGGTTTGGCACATACGGAAATTGAAATATTCGCACCAGCCCAAGGAGCCGAAAGTCTTTATCCTATTGCCTTCTGACAAATGTTTACGCTTTACCAACAGTTTCACATAAATAGTACAGTTTCCTCATAGTCCAGTGCAATGTGATGTCCGAAATGGCAGACACAATTAGGTAATAACACGACATATAGGCAAGGCAATATAAGGTGTATGTATAGGTTGGAAATTGTGATCGTTGCTCGTTCGCTCCGCTCGCTCGAAAAAATCTAGTCCAACCTCACAACCGATCCGACACGTTCGCAAATTTGAAATATGTCGCCACCATATCGAATAATGAACGGAAGATGGATTGGTTTTAGGTTAGGCTATAGCTTTCGTGCGAGCGCAGCGAACGAGAGACGCGTAAAGGTGTGTCACAAACCAACGGTTTGGCACATACGGACATTGAAATATTCGCCCGAGGAGCGGGAAGTCTTTATCCTATTGCCTTCTGACAAATGTTTACGGATTACCAATAGTTTCACATAATTAGTACCGTTTCCTCATAGTACAGTGCAACGTGATGTCCGAAATGACTGACAAAATTAGGTACATGCACGAAATATATGCAAGACAATATATGGTATATGTATAGCTTGGAAATTGTGACCGTTGCTCGCTCGCTCCGCTCGCTCGTAAATATCTAGTCCAACCCCACAACCGATCCGACACGTTCGCAAATTTGAAATATGTCGCCATCATATCGAATAATGAACGCAAGATGGATTGGTTTTAGGTTAGGCTATAGTTTTCGAGCGAGCGCAGCGAGCGAGTGACGCGTATAGGTGTGTCATAAACCAACGGTTTGGCACATACGGACATTGAAATATTCGCACCAGACCGAGGAGCCGGAAGTATTTATCCTATTGCCTTCTGACAAATGTTTACGGTTTACCCATAGTTTCACATAATTAGTACCGTTTCCTCATAGTACAGTGCAATGTGATGTCCGAAATGGCGGACAAAAGTAGGTAATAATAAGAAATATAAGCAAGGCAATATAAGGTATATGTATAGCTTGGAAATTGTGACCGTTGCACGCTCGCTCCGCTCGCTCGTAAAAATCTGGTCCAACCTCACAACCGATCCCACACGTTCGCAAATTCGAAACATGTCGCCACCATATCGAATAATGAACGGAAGATGGATTGGTTTTAGGTTAGGCTATAGCTTTCGTGCGAGCGCAGCGAAAGAGAGACGCGTAAAGGTGTGTCACAAACCATCGGTTTGGCACATACGGACATTGATATATTCGCACCAGCCCGAAGAGCCGGAAGTCTTTATCATATTGCCTTCTGACAAATGTTTACGGTTTACCAATAGTTTCACATAATTAGTACCGTTTCCTCATAGTACAATGCAATGTGATGTCCGAAATGGCTGACAAAATTAGGTAATAACATGACATATATGCAAGGCAATATAAGGTGTATGTATAGGTTGGAAATTGTGATCGTTGCTCGCTCGCTCCGCTCGCTCGTAAAAATCTAGTCCAACCTCACAACCGATCCGACACGTTCGCAAATTTGAAATATGTCGCCACCATATCGAATAATGAACGGAAGATGGATTGGTTTTAGGTTAGGCTATAGTTTTCGAGCGAGCGCCGCGAGCGAGAGACGCGTAAAGGTGTGTCATAAACCAACGGTTTGGCACATACGGAAATTGAAATATTCGCACCAGCCCAAGGAGCCGAAAGTCTTTATCCTATTGCCTTCTGACAAATGTTTACGCTTTACCAACAGTTTCACATAAATAGTACAGTTTCCTCATAGTACAGTGCAATGTGATGTCCGAAATGGCAGACACAATTAGGTAATAACACGACATATAGGCAAGGCAATATAAGGTGTATGTATAGGTTGGAAATTGTGATCGTTGCTCGTTCGCTCCGCTCGCTCGAAAAAATCTAGTCCAACCTCACAACCGATCCGACACGTTCGCAAATTTGAAATATGTCGCCACCATATCGAATAATGAACGGAAGATGGATTGGTTTTAGGTTAGGCTATAGCTTTCGTGCGAGCGCAGCGAACGAGAGACGCGTAAAGGTGTGTCACAAACCAACGGTTTGGCACATACGGACATTGAAATATTCGCCCGAGGAGCGGGAAGTCTTTATCCTATTGCCTTCTGACAAATGTTTACGGATTACCAATAGTTTCACATAATTAGTACCGTTTCCTCATAGTACAGTGCAACGTGATGTCCGAAATGACTGACAAAATTAGGTACATGCACGAAATATATGCAAGACAATATATGGTATATGTATAGCTTGGAAATTGTGACCGTTGCTCGCTCGCTCCGCTCGCTCGTAAATATCTAGTCCAACCCCACAACCGATCCGACACGTTCGCAAATTTGAAATATGTCGCCATCATATCGAATAATGAACGCAAGATGGATTGGTTTTAGGTTAGGCTATAGTTTTCGGGCGAGCGCAGCGAGCGAGTGACGCGTATAGGTGTGTCATAAACCAACGGTTTGGCACATACGGACATTGAAATATTCGCACCAGACCGAGGAGCCGGAAGTATTTATCCTATTGCCTTCTGACAAATGTTTACGGTTTACCCATAGTTTCACATAATTAGTACCGTTTCCTCATAGTACAGTGCAATGTGATGTCCGAAATGGCGGACAAAAGTAGGTAATAATAAGAAATATAAGCAAGGCAATATAAGGTATATGTATAGCTTGGAAATTGTGACCGTTGCACGCTCGCTCCGCTCGCTCGTAAAAATCTGGTCCAACCTCACAACCGATCCCACACGTTCGCAAATTCGAAACATGTCGCCACCATATCGAATAATGAACGGAAGATGGATTGGTTTTAGGTTAGGCTATAGCTTTCGTGCGAGCGCAGCGAAAGAGAGACGCGTAAAGGTGTGTCACAAACCATCGGTTTGGCACATACGGACATTGATATATTCGCACCAGCCCGAAGAGCCGGAAGTCTTTATCATATTGCCTTCTGACAAATGTTTACGGTTTACCAATAGTTTCACATAATTAGTACCGTTTCCTCATAGTACAATGCAATGTGATGTCCGAAATGGCTGACAAAATTAGGTAATAACATGACATATATGCAAGGCAATATAAGGTGTATGTATAGGTTGGAAATTGTGATCGTTGCTCGCTCGCTCCGCTCGCTCGATAAAATCTAGTCCAACCTCACAACCGATCCGACACGTTCGCAAATTTGAAATATGTCGCCACCATATCGAATAATGAACGGAAGATGGATTGGATTTAGGTTCGGCTATAGCTTTCGTGCGAGCGCAGCGAACGAGAGACGCGTAAAGGTGTGTCACAAACCATCGGTTTGGCACATACGGACATTGATATATTCGCACCAGCCCGAGGAGCCGGAAGACTTTATCCTATTGCCTTCTGTCAAATGTTTACGGTTTACCAATAGTTTCACATAATTAGTACCGTTTCCTCATAGTACAGTGCAACGTGATGTCCGAAATGGCTGACAAAATTAGGTACTAGCACGAAATATAAGCAAGGCAATATAAGGTATATGTATAGCTTGGAAACTGTCACCGTTGCTCGCTCGCTCCGCTCGCTCGTAAAAATCTAGTCCAACCTCACAACCGATCCGACACGTTCGCAAATTTGAAATATGTCGCCACCATATCGAATAATGAACGGAAGATGGATTGGTTTTAGGTTAGGCTATAGTTTTCGAGCGAGCGCCGCGAGCGAGAGACGCGTAAAGGTGTGTCACAAACCAACGGTTTGGCACATACGGACATTGAAATATTCGCACAAGCCCGAGGAGCCGGAAGTATTTATCCTATTGCCTACCGACACATGTTTACAGTTTATGAATAGTTTCACATAAATAGTACTATTTCCTCATAGTACAGTGCAATGTGATGTCCGAAATGGCTGACAAAATTAGGTACTAGCACGAAAACTATGCAAGGCAATATATGGTACATGTATAGCTTGGAAATTGTGACCGTTGCTCGCTCGCTCCGCTCGCTCGTAAAAATCGAGTCCAACCTCACAACCGATCCGACACGTTCCCAAATTTGAAATATGTCGCCATCATATCGAATAATGAACGCAAGATGGATTGGTTTTAGGTTAGGCTATAGTTTTCGAACGAGCGCAGCGATCGAGATACGCGTAAAGGTGTGTCATAAACCAACGGTTTGGCACATACGGACATTGAAATATTCGCACCAGCCCGAGGAGCCGAAAGTCATTATCCTATTGCCTTCTGACAAATGTTTACGGTTTACCAACAGTTTCACATAATTAGTACCTTTTCCTCATAGTACAGTGCAATGTGATGTCCGAAATGGCAGACAAAATTAGGTACTAGCACGAAAACTATGCAAGGCAATATATGGTATATGTATAGCTTGGAAATTGTGACCGTTGCTCGCTCGCTCCGCTCGCTCGTAAAAATCTAGTCCAACCTCACAACCGATCCGTCACGTTCGCAAATTTGAAATATGTCGCCACCATATCGAATAATGAACGCAAGAAGGATTGGTTTTAGGTTAGGCTATAGTCTTCGAGCGAGCGCAGCGAGCGAGCGACGCGTAAATGTGTGTCACATACCAACGGTTTGGCACATACGGACATTGAAACATTCGCACCAGCCCGAGGAGGCGGAAGTCTTTATCCTATTGCCTACTGGCAAATGTTTACAGTTTATGAATAGTTTCACATAAATAGTACTATTTCCACATAGTACAGTGCAATGTGATGTCCGAAATGGCTGACAAAAATAGGTAATAACACGAAATATATGCAAGGCAATATATGGTATATGTATAGCTTGGAAATTGTGACCGTTGCTCGCTCGCTCCGCTCGCTCGTAAAAATCTAGTCCAACCTCACAACCGATCCGACACGTTCGCAAATTTGAAATATGTCGCCATCATATCGAATAATGAACGCAAGATGGATTGGTTTTAGGTTAGGCTATAGCTTTCGAGCGAGCATGGCGAGCGAGGGACGCGGAGAGGTGTGTCACAATCCAACGGTTTGGCACATGGGGACATTGAAATATTCGCACCAGCCCGAGGAGCCGGAAGTCTTTATCCTATTGCCTTCTGACAAATGTTTACGGTTTACTAATCGTTTCACATAATTAGTACCGTTTCCTCATAGTACAGTGCAATGTGATGTCCGAAATGGCTGACAAAATTTGGTAATAACACGAAATATATGGAAGGCAATATAAGGTATATGTATAGCTTGGAAATTGTGACCGTTGCTCGCTCGCTCCGCTCGCTCGTAAAAATCTAGTCCAACCTCACAAGCGATCCGACACGTTCGCAAATTTGAAATATGTCGCCACCATATCCAATAATGAACGGCAGATGGATTGGTTTTAGGTTAGGCTATAGCTTTCGTGCGAGCGCGGCGAGCGAGAGACGCGTAACGGTGTGTCACAAACCAACGGTTTGGCACATACGGACATTGAAATATTCGCACCAGCCCGAGGAGCCGGAAGTCTTTATCCTATTGCCTTCTGACAAATGTTTACGGTTTACTAATAGTTTCAAATAATTAGTATCGTTTCCTCATAGTACAGTGCAATGTGGTGTCCGAAATGGCTGACAAAATTAGGTACTAGCACGAAATATGTGCAAGGCAATATATGGTATATGTATAGCTTGGAAATTGTGACCGTTGCTCGCTCGCTCCGCTTGCTCGTAAAAATCCAGTCCAACCTCACATTCGATCCGACACGTTCCAAAATTTGAAATAAGTCGCCTTCATGTCGAATGACTAACGCAAGAGGGATTGTTTTTAGGTTAGGCTATAGCTTTCGAGCGAGCGCAGCGAGCGATAGACGCGTAAAGGTGTGTCACAATCCAACGGTTTTGCACATGGGGACATTGAAATTTTCGCACCAGCCCGAGGAGCCGGAAGTCTTTATCCTATTACTACTGACAAATGTTTACAGTTTACCAATAGTTTCACATAAATAGTACTATTTTCACATAGTACAGTGCAATGTGATGTCCGAAATGGCTGACAAAATTAGGTAATAACACGAAATATATGGAAGGCAATATAAGGTATATGTATAGCTTGTAAATTGTGACTGCTGCACGCTCGCTCCGCTCGCTCGTAAAAATCTGGTCCAACCTCACATTCGATCCGACACGTTCCCAAATTTGAAATAAGTCGCCTTCATGTCGAATGACAAACGCACGAGGGATTGTTTTTAGGTTAGGCTATAGCTTTCGAGCGAGCGCAGCGAGCGAGAGACGCGTAAAGGTGTGTCACAAACCAACGGTTTGGCACATACGGATATTGAAACATTCGCACCAGCCCGAGGAGCCGAAAGTCTTTATCCTATTGCCTTCTGACAAATGTTTACGGTTTACCAACAGTTTCACATAATTAGTACCGTTTCCTCATAGTACAGTGCAGTGTGATGTCCGAAATGGCTGACAAAAATTAGGTAATAACACGAAATATATGGAAGGCAATATAAGGTATATGTATAGCTTGGAAATTGTGACCGTTGCTCGCTCGCTCCGCTCGCTCGTAAAAATCTAGTCCAACCTCACAAGCGATCCGACACGTTCGCAAAATTGAAATATGTCGCCACCATATCCAATAATGAACGGAAGATGGATTGGTTTTAGGTTAGGCTATAGCTTTCGTGCGAGCGCGGCGAGCGAGAGACGCGTAAAGGTGTGTCACAAACCAACGGTTTGGCACATACGGACATTGAAATATTCACACCAGCCCGAGGAGCCGGAAGTCTTTATCCTATTGCCTTCTGACAAATGTTTACGGTTTACTAATAGTTTCACATAATTAGTACCGTTTCCTCATAGTACAGTGCAATGTGATGTCCGAAATGGCAGACAAAATTAGGTACTAGCACGAAAACTATGCAAGACAATATATGGTATATGTATAGCTTGGAAATTGTAACCGTTGCTCGCTCGCTCCGCTCGCTCGTAAAAATCTAGTCCAACCCCACAGCCGATCCGACACGTTCGCAAATTTGAAATATGTCGCCATCATATCGAATAATGAACGCAAGATGGATTGGTTTTAGGTTAGGCTATAGTTTTCGAGCGAGCGCAGCGAGCGAGAGACGCTTATAGGTGTGTCATAAACCAACGGTTTGGCACATACGGACATTGAAATATTCGCACCAGCCCGAGGAGCCGGAAGTATTTGTCCTATTGCCTACCGACACATGTTTACAGTTTATGAATAGTTTCACATAAATAGTACTATGTCCTCATAGTACAGTGCAATGTGATGTCCGAAATGGCTGACAAAATTAGGTAATAACACGAAATATATGCAAGGCAATATATGGTATATGTATAGCTTGGAAATTGTGACCATTGCTCGCTCGCTCCGCTCGCTCGTAAAAATCTAGTCCAACCTCACAACCGATTCGACACGTTCGCAAATTTGAAATATGTCGCCATCATATCGAATAATGAACGCAAGATGGATTGGTTTTAGGTTAGGCTATAGTATTCGAGCGAGCGCAGCGAGCGAGAGACGCGTAAAGGTGTGTCATAAACCAAAGGTTTGGCACATACGGATATTGAAATATTCGCTCCATCCCGAGGAGCCGGAAGTATTTATCCTATTGCCTACCGACACATGTTTACAGTTTATGAATAGTTTCACATAAATAGTACTATTTCCTCATAGCACAGTGCAATGTGATGTCCGAAATGGCTGACAATATTAGGTACTAACACGAAATATATGCAAGGCAATATAAGGTATATGTATAGCTTGGAAATTGTGACCGTTGCTCGCGCGCTCCGCTCGCTCGTAAAAATCTAGTCCAACCTCACATCCGATCCGACACGTTCGCAAATTTGAAATATGTCGCCACCATATCGAATAATGAACGGAAGATGGATTGGTTTTAGGTTAGGCTATAGCTTTCGTGCGAGCGCAGCGAACGAGAGACGCGTAAAGGTGTGTCACAAACCATCGGTTTGGCACATACGGACATTGATATATTCGAACCAGCCGGAGGAGCCGGAAGTCTTTATCCTATTGCCTTCTGACAAATGTTTACGGTTTACCAATAGTTTCACATAATTAGTACCGTTTCCTCATAGTACAGTGCAACGTGATGTCCGAAATGGGTGACAAAATTAGGTACAAGCACGAAATATATGCAAGACAATATATGGAATATGTATAGCTTGGAAATTGTGACCGTTGCTCGCTCGCTGCGCTCGCTCGTAAAAATCTAGTCCAACCCCACAACCGATCCGACACGTTCGCAAATTTGAAATATGTCGCCATCATATCGAATAATGAACGCAAGATGCATTGGTTTTAGGTTAGGCTATAGTTTTCGAGCGAGCGCAGCGAGCGAGAGACGCGTATAGGTGTGTCATAAACCAACGGTTTGGCACATACGGACATTGAAATATTCGCACCAGCCCGAGGAGCCGGAAGTATTTATCCTATTGCCTACCGACACATGTTTACAGTTTATGAATAGTTTCACATATATAGTACTATTTCCACATAGTATAATGCAATGTGATGTCCGAAATGGCTGACAAAATTAGGTACAAGCACGAAATATATGCAAGACAATATATGGTATATGTATAGCTTGGAAATTGTGACCGTTGCTCGCTCGCTCCGCTCGCTCGTAAAAATCTAGTCCAACCTCACAAGCGATCCGACACGTTCGCAAATTTGAAATATGTCGCCACCATATCCAATAATGAACGGCAGATGGATTGGTTTTAGGTTAGGCTATAGCTTTCGTGCGAGCGCGGCGAGCGAGAGACGCGTAACGGTGTGTCACAAACCAACGGTTTGGCACATACGGACATTGAAATATTCGCACCAGCCCGAGGAGCCGGAAGTCTTTATCCTATTGCCTTCTGACAAATGTTTACGGTTTACTAATAGTTTCAAATAATTAGTATCGTTTCCTCATAGTACAGTGCAATGTGGTGTCCGAAATGGCTGACAAAATTAGGTACTAGCACGAAATATGTGCAAGGCAATATATGGTATATGTATAGCTTGGAAATTGTGACCGTTGCTCGCTCGCTCCGCTTGCTCGTAAAAATCCAGTCCAACCTCACATTCGATCCGACACGTTCCCAAATTTGAAATAAGTCGCCTTCATGTCGAATGACTAACGCAAGAGGGATTGTTTTTAGGTTAGGCTATAGCTTTCGAGCGAGCGCAGCGAGCGATAGACGCGTAAAGGTGTGTCACAATCCAACGGTTTTGCACATGGGGACATTGAAATTTTCGCACCAGCCCGAGGAGCCGGAAGTCTTTATCCTATTACTACTGACAAATGTTTACAGTTTACCAATAGTTTCACATAAATAGTACTATTTTCACATAGTACAGTGCAATGTGATGTCCGAAATGGCTGACAAAATTAGGTAATAACACGAAATATATGGAAGGCAATATAAGGTATATGTATAGCTTGTAAATTGTGACTGCTGCACGCTCGCTCCGCTCGCTCGTAAAAATCTGGTCCAACCTCACATTCGATCCGACACGTTCCCAAATTTGAAATAAGTCGCCTTCATGTCGAATGACAAACGCACGAGGGATTGTTTTTAGGTTAGGCTATAGCTTTCGAGCGAGCGCAGCGAGCGAGAGACGCGTAAAGGTGTGTCACAAACCAACGGTTTGGCACATACGGATATTGAAACATTCGCACCAGCCCGAGGAGCCGAAAGTCTTTATCCTATTGCCTTCTGACAAATGTTTACGGTTTACCAACAGTTTCACATAATTAGTACCGTTTCCTCATAGTACAGTGCAGTGTGATGTCCGAAATGGCTGACAAAATTAGGTAATAACACGAAATATATGGAAGGCAATATAAGGTATATGTATAGCTTGGAAATTGTGACCGTTGCTCGCTCGCTCCGCTCGCTCGTAAAAATCTAGTCCAACCTCACAAGCGATCCGACACGTTCGCAAAATTGAAATATGTCGCCACCATATCCAATCATGAACGGAAGATGGATTGGTTTTAGGTTAGGCTATAGCTTTCGTGCGAGCGCGGCGAGCGAGAGACGCGTAAAGGTGTGTCACAAACCAACGGTTTGGCACATACGGACATTGAAATATTCACACCAGCCCGAGGAGCCGGAAGTCTTTATCCTATTGCCTTCTGACAAATGTTTACGGTTTACTAATAGTTTCACATAATTAGTACCGTTTCCTCATAGTACAGTGCAATGTGATGTCCGAAATGGCAGACAAAATTAGGTACTAGCACGAAAACTATGCAAGACAATATATGGTATATGTATAGCTTGGAAATTGTGACCGTTGCTCGCTCGCTCCGCTCGCTCGTAAAAATCTAGTCCAACCCCACAGCCGATCCGACACGTTCGCAAATTTGAAATATGTCGCCATCATATCGAATAATGAACGCAAGATGGATTGGTTTTAGGTTAGGCTATAGTTTTCGAGCGAGCGCAGCGAGCGAGAGACGCTTATAGGTGTGTCATAAACCAACGGTTTGGCACATACGGACATTGAAATATTCGCACCAGCCCGAGGAGCCGGAAGTATTTGTCCTATTGCCTACCGACACATGTTTACAGTTTATGAATAGTTTCACATAAATAGTACTATGTCCTCATAGTACAGTGCAATGTGATGTCCGAAATGGCTGACAAAATTAGGTAATAACACGAAATATATGCAAGGCAATATAAGGTATATGTATAGCTTGGAAATTGTGACCGTTGCTCGCGCGCTCCGCTCGCTCGTAAAAATCTAGTCCAACCTCACATCCGATCCGACACGTTCGCAAATTTGAAATATGTCGCCACCATATCGAATAATGAACGGAAGATGGATTGGTTTTAGGTTAGGCTATAGCTTTCGTGCGAGCGCAGCGAACGAGAGACGCGTAAAGGTGTGTCACAAACCATCGGTTTGGCACATACGGACATTGATATATTCGAACCAGCCGGAGGAGCCGGAAGTCTTTATCCTATTGCCTTCTGACAAATGTTTACGGTTTACCAATAGTTTCACATAATTAGTACCGTTTCCTCATAGTACAGTGCAACGTGATGTCCGAAATGGGTGACAAAATTAGGTACAAGCACGAAATATATGCAAGACAATATATGGAATATGTATAGCTTGGAAATTGTGACCGTTGCTCGCTCGCTGCGCTCGCTCGTAAAAATCTAGTCCAACCCCACAACCGATCCGACACGTTCGCAAATTTGAAATATGTCGCCATCATATCGAATAATGAACGCAAGATGCATTGGTTTTAGGTTAGGCTATAGTTTTCGAGCGAGCGCAGCGAGCGAGAGACGCGTATAGGTGTGTCATAAACCAACGGTTTGGCACATACGGACATTGAAATATTCGCACCAGCCCGAGGAGCCGGAAGTATTTATCCTATTGCCTACCGACACATGTTTACAGTTTATGAATAGTTTCACATATATAGTACTATTTCCACATAGTATAATGCAATGTGATGTCCGAAATGGCTGACAAAATTAGGTACAAGCACGAAATATATGCAAGACAATATATGGTATATGTATAGCTTGGAAATTGTGACCGTTGCTCGCTCGCTCCGCTCGCTCGTAAAAATCTAGTCCAACCCCACAACCGATCCGACACGTTCGCAAATTTGAAATTTCTCGCCACCATATCGAATAATGAACGGAGGATGGATTGGTTTTAGGTTAGGCTATAGCTTTCGTGCGAGAGGAGCGAACGAGAGACGCGTAAAGGTGTGTCATAAACCAACGGTTTGGCACATACGGACATTGAAATATTCGCACCAGCCAGAGGAGCCGGAAGTATTTATCGTATTGCCTACCGACACATGTTTACAGTTTATGAATAGTTTCACATAAATAGTACTATTTCCTCATAGTACAGTGCAATGTGATGTCCGAAATGGCTGACAAAATTAGGTAATAACACGAAATATATGGAAGGCAATATAAGGTATATGTATAGCTTGGAAATTGTGTCCGTTGCTCGCTCGCTCCGCTCGCTCGTAAAAATCTAGTCCAACCTCAGAACCGATCCCACACGTTCGCAAATTTGAAATATGTCGCCACCATATCGAATAATGAACGGAAGTTGGATTGGTTTTAGGTTAGGCTATAGCTTTCGTGCGAGCGCAGCGAACGAGAGACGCGTAAAGGTGTGTCACAAACCATCGGTTTGGCACATACGGACATTGATATATTCGAACCAGCCCGAGGAGCCGGAAGTCTTTATCCTATTGCCTTCTGACAAATGTTTACGGTTTACCAATACTTTCACATAAATAGTACTATTTCCACATAGTACAGTGCAATGTGATGTCCGAAATGGCTGACAAAATTAGGTAATAACACGAAATATATGGAAGGCAATATAAGGTATATGTATAGCTTGGAAATTGTGACCGTTGCTCGCTCGCTCCGCTCGCTCGTAAAAATCTAGTCCAACCTCACAACCGATCCCACACGTTCGCAAATTTGAAATATGTCGCCACCATATCGAATGACTAACGCAAGTGGGATTGTTTTTAGGTTAGGCTATAGCTTTCAAGCGAGCACGGCGAGCGAGGGACGCGGAGAGGTGTGTCACAATCCATCGGATTGGCACATACGGACATTGAAATATTCGCACCAGCCCGAGGAGCCGGAAGTCTTTATCCTATTGCCTTCTGACAAATGTTTACGGTTTACCAATAGTTTCACATAATTAGTACCTTTCCTCATAGAGCAATGTGATGTCCGAAATGGCTGACAAAATTAGGTAATAACACGAAATATATGCAAGGCAATATATGGTATATGTATAGCTTGGAAATTGTGACCGTTGCTCGCTCGCTCCGCTCGCTCGTAAAAATCTAGTCCAACCTTACATCCGATCCGACACGTTACCAAATTTGAAATAAGTCGCCTCCATGTCGAATGACTAACGCAAGAGGGATTGTTTTTAGGTTAGGCTATAGCTTTCAAGCGAGCACGGCGAGCGAGGGACGCGGAGAGGTGTGTCACAATCCATCGGTTTGGCACATACGGACATTGAAATATTCGCACCAGCCCGAGGAGCCGGAAGTCTTTATCCTATTGCTACTGACAAATGTTTACAGTTTACCAATAGTTTCACATAAATAGTACTATTTTCACATAGTACAGAGCAATGTGATGTCCGAAATGGCTGACAAAATTTGGTAATAACACGAAATATATGGAAGGCAATATAAGGTATATGTATAGCTTGGAAATTGTGACCGTTGCTCGCTCGCTCCGCTCGCTCGTAAAAATCTAGTCCAACCTCACAAGCGATCCGACACGCTCGCAAAATTGAAATATGTCGCCACCATATCCAATAATGAACGGAAGATGGATTGGTTTTAGGTTAGGCTATAGCTTTCGTGCGAGCGCGGCGAGCGAGAGACGCGTAAAGGTGTGTCACAAACCAACGGTTTGGCACATACGGACATTGAAATATTCACACCAGCCCGAGGAGCCGGAAGTCTTTATCCTATTGCCTTCTGACAAATGTTTACGGTTTACTAATAGTTTCACATAATTAGTACCGTTTCCTCATAGTACAGTGCAATGTGATGTCCGAAATGGCAGACAAAATTAGGTACTAGCACGAAAACTATGCAAGACAATATATGGTATATGTATAGCTTGGAAATTGTGACCGTTGCTCGCTCGCTCCGCTCGCTCGTAAAAATCTAGTCCAACCCCACAGCCGATCCGACACGTTCGCAAATTTGAAATATGTCGCCATCATATCGAATAATGAACGCAAGATGGATTGGTTTTAGGTTAGGCTATAGTTTTCGAGCGAGCGCAGCGAGCGAGAGACGCTTATAGGTGTGTCATAAACCAACGGTTTGGCACATACGGACATTGAAATATTCGCACCAGCCCGAGGAGCCGGAAGTATTTGTCCTATTGCCTACCGACACATGTTTACAGTTTATGAATAGTTTCACATAAATAGTACTATGTCCTCATAGTACAGTGCAATGTGATGTCCGAAATGGCTGACAAAATTAGGTAATAACACGAAATATGTGCAAGGCAATATATGGTATATGTATAGCTTGGAAATTGTGACCGTTGCTCGCTCGCTCCGCTCGCTCGTAAAAATCTAGTCCAACCTCACAACCGATTCGACACGTTCGCAAATTTGAAATATGTCGCCATCATATCGAATAATGAACGCAAGATGGATTGGTTTTAGGTTAGGCTATAGTATTCGAGCGAGCGCAGCGAGCGAGAGACGCGTAAAGGTGTGTCATAAACCAAAGGTTTGGCACATACGGATATTGAAATATTCGCACCATCCCGAGGAGCCGGAAGTATTTATCCTATTGCCTACCGACACATGTTTACAGTTTATGAATAGTTTCACATAAATAGTACTATTTCCTCATAGCACAGTGCAATGTGATGTCCGAAATGGCTGACAATATTAGGTACTAACACGAAATATATGCAAGGCAATATAAGGTATATGTATAGCTTGGAAATTGTGACCGTTGCTCGCGCGCTCCGCTCGCTCGTAAAAATCTAGTCCAACCTCACATCCGATCCGACACGTTCGCAAATTTGAAATATGTCGCCACCATATCGAATAATGAACGGAAGATGGATTGGTTTTAGGTTAGGCTATAGCTTTCGTGCGAGCGCAGCGAACGAGAGACGCGTAAAGGTGTGTCACAAACCATCGGTTTGGCACATACGGACATTGATATATTCGAACCAGCCGGAGGAGCCGGAAGTCTTTATCCTATTGCCTTCTGACAAATGTTTACGGTTTACCAATAGTTTCACATAATTAGTACCGTTTCCTCATAGTACAGTGCAACGTGATGTCCGAAATGGGTGACAAAATTAGGTACAAGCACGAAATATATGCAAGACAATATATGGAATATGTATAGCTTGGAAATTGTGACCGTTGCTCGCTCGCTGCGCTCGCTCGTAAAAATCTAGTCCAACCCCACAACCGATCCGACACGTTCGCAAATTTGAAATATGTCGCCATCATATCGAATAATGAACGCAAGATGCATTGGTTTTAGGTTAGGCTATAGTTTTCGAGCGAGCGCAGCGAGCGAGAGACGCGTATAGGTGTGTCATAAACCAACGGTTTGGCACATACGGACATTGAAATATTCGCACCAGCCCGAGGAGCCGGAAGTATTTATCCTATTGCCTACCGACACATGTTTACAGTTTATGAATAGTTTCACATATATAGTACTATTTCCACATAGTATAATGCAATGTGATGTCCGAAATGGCTGACAAAATTAGGTACAAGCACGAAATATATGCAAGACAATATATGGTATATGTATAGCTTGGAAATTGTGACCGTTGCTCGCTCGCTCCGCTCGCTCGTAAAAATCTAGTCCAACCCCACAACCGATCCGACACGTTCGCAAATTTGAAATTTCTCGCCACCATATCGAATAATGAACGGAGGATGGATTGGTTTTAGGTTAGGCTATAGCATTCGTGCGAGAGGAGCGAACGAGAGACGCGTAAAGGTGTGTCATAAACCAACGGTTTGGCACATACGGACATTGAAATATTCGCACCAGCCAGAGGAGCCGGAAGTATTTATCGTATTGCCTACCGACACATGTTTACAGTTTATGAATAGTTTCACATAAATAGTACTATTTCCTCATAGTACAGTGCAATGTGATGTCCGAAATGGCTGACAAAATTAGGTAATAACACGAAATATATGGAAGGCAATATAAGGTATATGTATAGCTTGGAAATTGTGTCCGTTGCTCGCTCGCTCCGCTCGCTCGTAAAAATCTAGTCCAACCTCAGAACCGATCCCACACGTTCGCAAATTTGAAATATGTCGCCACCATATCGAATAATGAACGGAAGTTGGATTGGTTTTAGGTTAGGCTATAGCTTTCGTGCGAGCGCAGCGAACGAGAGACGCGTAAAGGTGTGTCACAAACCATCGGTTTGGCACATACGGACATTGATATATTCGAACCAGCCCGAGGAGCCGGAAGTCTTTATCCTATTGCCTTCTGACAAATGTTTACGGTTTACCAATACTTTCACATAAATAGTACTATTTCCACATAGTACAGTGCAATGTGATGTCCGAAATGGCTGACAAAATTAGGTAATAACACGAAATATATGGAAGGCAATATAAGGTATATGTATAGCTTGGAAATTGTGACCGTTGCTCGCTCGCTCCGCTCGCTCGTAAAAATCTAGTCCAACCTCACAACCGATCCCACACGTTCGCAAATTTGAAATATGTCGCCACCATATCGAATGACTAACGCAAGTGGGATTGTTTTTAGGTTAGGCTATAGCTTTCAAGCGAGCACGGCGAGCGAGGGACGCGGAGAGGTGTGTCACAATCCATCGGATTGGCACATACGGACATTGAAATATTCGCACCAGCCCGAGGAGCCGGAAGTCATTATCCTATTGCTACTGACAAATGTTTACAGTTTACCAATAGTTTCACATAAATAGTACTATTTCCACATAGTACAGTGCAATGTGATGTCCGAAATGGCTGACAAAATTAGGTAATAACACGAAATATATGGAAGGCAATATAAGGTATATGTATAGCTTGGAAATTGTGACCGTTGCTCGCTCGCTCCGCTCGCTCGTAAAAATCTAGTCCAACCTCACAACCGATCCCACACGTTCGCAAATTTGAAATATGTCGCCACCATATCGAATAATGAACGGAAGATGGATTGGTTTTAGGTTAGGCTATAGCTTTCGTGCGAGCGCAGCGAACGAGAGACGCGTAAAGGTGTGTCACAAACCATCGGTTTGCACATACGGACATTGATATATTCGAACCAGCCCGAGGAGCCGGAAGTCTTTATCCTATTGCCTTCTGACAATTGTTTACGGTTTACCAATAGTTTCACATAATTAGTACCGTTTCCTCATAGTACAGTGCAACGTGATGTCCGAAATGGCTGACAAAATTAGGTACAAGCACGAAATATATGCAAGACAATATATTGTATATGTATAGCTTGGAAATTGTGACCGTTGCTCGCTCGCTGCGCTCGCTCGTAAAAATCTAGTCCAACCCCACAACCGATCCGACACGTTCGCAAATTTGAAATATGTCGCCATCATATCGAATAATGAACGCAAGATGGATTGGTTTTAGGTTAGGCTATAGTTTTCGCGCTAGCGCAGCGAGCGAGAGACGCGTATAAGTGTGTCATAAACCAACGGTTTGGCACATACGGACATTGAAATATTCGCACCAGCCCGAGGAGCCGGAAGTATTTATCCTATTGCCTACCGACACATGTTTACAGTTTATGAATAGTTTCACATAAATAGTACTATTTCCACATATTACAATGCAATGTGATGTCCGAAATGGCTGACAAAATTAGGTACAAGCACGAAATATATGCAAGACAATATATGGTATATGTATAGCTTGGAAATTGTGACCGTTGCTCGCTCGCTCCGCTCGCTCGTAAAAATCTAGTCCAACCCCACAACCGATCCGACACGTTCGCAAATTTGAAATTTCTCGCCACCATATCGAATAATGAACGGAGGATGGATTGGTTTTAGGTTAGGCTATAGCTTTCGTGCGAGAGGAGCGAACGAGAGACGCGTAAAGGTGTGTCACAAACCATCGGTTTGGCACATACGGACTCTGATATATTCGCACCAGCCCGAGGAGCCGGAAGTCTTTATCCTATTGCCTTCTGACAAATGTTTACGGTTTACCAATAGTTTCACATAATTAGTACCGTTTCCTCATAGTACAGTGCAACGTGATGTCCGAAATGGCTGACAAAATTAGGTACAAGCACGAAATATATGCAAGACAATATATGGTATATGTATAGCTTGGAAATTGTGACCGTTGCTCGCTCGCTGCGCTCGCTCGTAAAAATCTAGTCCAACCCCTCAACCGATCCGACACGTTCGCAAATTTGAAATATGTCGCCATCATATCGAATAATGAACGCAAGGTGGATTGGTTTTAGGTTAGGCTATAGTATTCGAGCGAGCGCAGCGAGCGAGAGACGCGTATAGGTGTGTCATAAACCAACGGTTTGGCACATACGGACATTGAAATATTCGCACCAGCCCGAGGAGCCGGAAGTATTTATCCTATTGCCTACCGACACATGTTTACAGTTTATGAATAGTTTCACATAAATAGTACTATTTCCTCATAGTACAGTGCAATGTGATGTCCGAAATGGCTGACAAAATTAGGTAATAACACGAAATATATGGAAGGCAATATAAGGTATATGTATAGCTTGGAAATTGTGTCCGTTGCTCGCTCGCTCCGCTCGCTCGTAAAAATCTAGTCCAACCTCACAACCGATCCCACACGTTCGCAAATTTGAAATATGTCGCCACCATATCGAATAATGAACGGAAGATGGATTGGTTTTAGGTTAGGCTATAGCTTTCGTGCGAGCGCAGCGAACGAGAGACGCGTAAAGGTGTGTCACAAACCATCGGTTTGGCACATACGGACATTGATATATTCGAACCAGCCGGAGGAGCCGGAAGTCTTTATCCTATTGCCTTCTGACAAATGTTTACGGTTTACCAATAGTTTCACATAATTAGTACCGTTTCCTCATAGTACAGTGCAACGTGATGTCCGAAATGGGTGACAAAGTTAGGTACAAGCACGAAATATATGCAAGACAATATATGGAATATGTATAGCTTGGAAATTGTGACCGTTGCTCGCTCGCTGCGCTCGCTCGTAAAAATCTAGTCCAACCCCACAACCGATCCGACACGTTCGCAAATTTGAAATATGTCGCCATCATATCGAATAATGAACGGAAGATGCATTGGTTTTAGGTTAGGCTATAGTTTTCGAGCGAGCGCAGCGAGCGAGAGACGCGTATAGGTGTGTCATAAACCAACGGTTTGGCACATACGGACATTGAAATATTCGCACCAGCCCGAGGAGCCGGAAGTATTTATCCTATTGCCTACCGACACATGTTTACAGTTTATGAATAGTTTCACATATATAGTACTATTTCCACATAGTATAATGCAATGTGATGTCCGAAATGGCTGACAAAATTAGGTACAAGCACGAAATATATGCAAGACAATATATGGTATATGTATAGCTTGGAAATTGTGACCGTTGCTCGCTCGCTCCGCTCGCTCGTAAAAATCTAGTCCAACCCCACAACCGATCCGACACGTTCGCAAATTTGAAATTTCTCGCCACCATATCGAATAATGAACGGAGGATGGATTGGTTTTAGGTTAGGCTATAGCTTTCGTGCGAGAGGAGCGAACGAGAGACGCGTAAAGGTGTGTCATAAACCAACGGTTTGGCACATACGGACATTGAAATATTCGCACCAGCCCGAGGAGCCGGAAGTATTTATCGTATTGCCTACCGACACATGTTTACAGTTTATGAATAGTTTCACATAAATAGTACTATTTCCTCATAGTACAGTGCAATGTGATGTCCGAAATGGCTGACAAAATTAGGTAATAACACGAAATATATGGAAGGCAATATAAGGTATATGTATAGCTTGGAAATTGTGTCCGTTGCTCGCTCGCTCCGCTCGCTCGTAAAAATCTAGTCCAACCCCACAACCGATCCGACACGTTCGCAAATTTGAAATATGTCGCCATCATATCGAATAATGAACGCAAGGTGGATTGGTTTTAGGTTAGGCTATAGTTTTCGAGCGAGCGCAGCGAGCGAGAGACGCGTATAGGTGTGTCATAAACCAACGGTTTGGCACATACGGACATTGAAATATTCGCACCAGCCCGAGGAGCCGGAAGTATTTATCCTATTGCCTACCGACACATGTTTACAGTTTATGAATAGTTTCACATAAATAGTACTATTTCCACATAGTACAATGCAATGTGATGTCCGAAATGGCTGACAAAATTAGGTACAAGCACGAAATATATGCAAGACAATATATGGTATATGTATAGCTTGGAAATTGTGACCGTTGCTCGCTCGCTCCGCTCGCTCGTAAAAATCTAGTCCAACCCCACAACCGATCCGACACGTTCGCAAATTTGAAATTTCTCGCCACCATATCGAATGATGAACGGAGGATGGATTGGTTTTAGGTTAGGCTATAGCTTTCGTGCGAGAGGAGCGAACGAGAGACGCGTAAAGGTGTGTCACATACCATCGGTTTGGCACATACGGACTCTGATATATTCGCACCAGCCCGCGGAGCCGGAAGTCTTTATCCTATTGCCTTCTGACAAATGTTTACGGTTTACCAATAGTTTCACATAATTAGTACCGTTTCCTCATAGTACAGTGCAACGTGATGTCCGAAATGGCTGACAAAATTAGGTACAAGCACGAAATATATGCAAGACAATATATGGTATATGTATAGCTTGGAAATTGTGACCGTTGCTCGCTCGCTCCGCTCGCTCGTAAAAATCTAGTCCAACCCCTCAACCGATCCGACACGTTAGCAAATTTGAAATATGTCGCCATCATATCGAATAATGAACGCAAGGTGGATTGGTTTTAGGTTAGGCTATAGTTTTCGAGCGAGCGCAGCGAGCGAGAGACGCGTATAGGTGTGTCATAAACCAACGGTTTGGCACATACGGACATTGAAATATTCGCACCAGCCCGAGGAGCCGGAAGTATTTATCCTATTGCCTACCGACACATGTTTACAGTTTATGAATAGTTTCACATAAATAGTACTATTTCCTCATAGTACAGTGCAATGTGATGTCCGAAATGGCTGACAAAATTAGGTAATAACACGAAATATATGGAAGGCAATATAAGGTATATGTATAGCTTGGAAATTGTGACCGTTGCTCGCTCGCTCCGCTCGCTCGTAAAAATCTAGTCCAACCTCACAACCGATCCCACACGTTCGCAAATTTGAAATATGTCGCCACCATATCGAATAATGAACGGAAGATGGATTGGTTTTAGGTTAGGCTATAGCTTTCGTGCGAGCGCAGCGAACGAGAGACGCGTATAGGTGTGTCATAAACCAACGGTTTGGCACATACGGACATTGAAATATTCGCACCAGCCCGAGGAGCCGGAAGTATTTATCCTATTGCCTACCGACACATGTTTACAGTTTATGAATAGCTTCACATAAATAGTACTATTTCCACATAGTACAGTGCAATGTGATGTCCGAAATGGCTGACAAAATTAGGTACAAGCACGAAATATATGCAAGACAATATATGGTATATGTATAGCTTGGAAATTGTGACCGTTGCTCGCTCGCTCCGCTCGCTCGTAAAAATCTAGTCCAACCCCACAACGGATCCGACACGTTCGCAAATTTGAAATTTCTCGCCACCATATCGAATAATGAACGGAGGATGGATTGGTTTTAGGTTAGGCTATAGCTTACGTGCGAGAGGAGCGAACGAGAGACGCGTAAAGGTGTGTCGCAAACCATCGGTTTGGCACATACGGACTCTGATATATTCGCACCAGCCCGAGGAGCCGGAAGTCTTTATCCTATTGCCTTCTGACAAATGTTTACGGTTTACCAATAGTTTCACATAATTAGTACCGTTTCCTCATAGTACAGTGCAACGTGATGTCCGAAATGGCTGACAAAATTAGGTACAAGCACGAAATATATGCAAGACAATATATGGTATATGTATAGCTTGGAAATTGTGACCGTTGCTCGCTCGCTCCGCTCGCTCGTAAAAATCTAGTCCAACCCCACAACCGATCCGACACGTTCGCAAATTTGACATATGTCGCCATCATATCGAATAATGAACGCAAGGTGGATTGGTTTTAGGTTAGGCTATAGTTTTCGTGCGAGCGCAGCGAGCGAGAGACGCGTATAGGTGTGTCATAAACCAACGGTTTGGCACATACGGACATTGAAATATTCGCACCAGCCCGAGGAGCCGGAAGTATTTATCCTATTGCCTACCGACACATGTTTACAGTTTATGAATAGTTTCACATAAATAGTACTATTTCCTCATAGTACAGTGCAATGCGATGTCCGAAATGGCTGACAAAATTAGGTAATAACACGAAATATATGGAAGGCAATATAAGGTATATGTATAGCTTGGAAATTGTGACCGTTGCTCGCTCGCTCCGCTCGCTCGTAAAAATCTAGTCCTAGCTCACAACCGATCCAACACGTTCGCAAATTTGAAATTTCTCGCCACCATATCGAATAATGAACGGAGGATGGATTGGTTTTAGGTTAGGCTATAGCTTTCGTGCGAGAGGAGCGAACGAGAGACGCGTAAAGGTGTGTCACAAACCATCGGTTTGGCACATACGGACTCTGATATATTCGAACCAGCCCGAGGAGCCGGAAGTCTTTATCCTATTGCCTTCTGACAAATGTTTACGGTTTACCAATAGTTTCACATAATTAGTACCGTTTCCTCATAGTACAGTGCAACGTGATGTCCGAAATGGCTGACAAAATTAGGTACAAGCACGAAATATATGCAAGACAATATATGGTATATGTATAGCTTGGAAATTGTGACCGTTGCTCGCTCGCTCCGCTCGCTCGTAAAAATCTAGTCCAACCCCACAACCGATCCGACACGTTCGCAAATTTGAAATTTCTCGCCACCATATCGAATAATGAACGGAGGATGGATTGGTTTTAGGTTAGGCTATAGCTTTCGTGCGAGAGGAGCGAACGAGAGACGCGTAAAGTTGTGTCATAAACCATCGGTTTGGCACATACGGACTCTGATATATTCGCACCAGCCCGAGGAGCCGGAAGTCTTTATCCTATTGCCTTCTGACAAATGTTTACGGTTTACCAATAGTTTCACATAATTAGTACCGTTTCCTCATAGTACAGTGCAACGTGATGTCCGAAATGGCTGACAAAATTAGGTACAAGCACGAAACATATGCAAGACAATATATGGTATATGTATAGCTTGGAAATTGTGACCGTTGCTCGCTCGCTCCGCTCGCTCGTAAAAATCTACTCCAACCTCACAACCGATCCCACACCTTCGCAAATTTGAAATATGTCGCCACCATATCGAATAATGAACGGAAGATGGATTGGTTTTAGGTTAGGCTATAGCTTTCGTGCGAGCGCAGCGAACGAGAGACGCGTAAAGGTGTGTCACAAACCATCGGTTTGGCACATACGGACATTGATATATTCGAACCAGCCCGAGGAGCCGGAAGTCTTTATCCTATTGCATTCTGACAAATGTTTACGGTTTACCAATAGTTTCACATAATTAGTACCGTTTCCTCATAGTACAGTGCAGTGTGATGTCCGAAATGGCTGACAAAATTAGGTAATAACACGAAATATATGGAAGGCAATATAAGGTATATGTATAGCTTGGAAATTGTGACCGTTGCTCGCTCGATCCGCTCGCTCGTAAAAATCTAGTCCAACCTCACAACCGATCCCACACGTTCGCAAATTTGAAATATGTCGCCGCCATATCGAATAATGAACGGAAGATGGATTGGTTTTAGGTTAGGCTATAGCTTTCGTGCGAGCGCAGCGAACGAGAGACGCGTAAAGGTGTGTCACAAACCATCGGTTTGGCACATACGGACATTGATATATTCGAACCAGCCCGAGGAGCCGGAAGTCTTTATCCTATTGCCTTCTGACAAATGTTTACGGTTTACCAATAGTTTCACATAATTAGTACCGTTTCCTCATAATACAGTGCAACGTGATGTCCGAAATGGCTGACAAAATTAGGTACAAGCATGAAATATATGCAAGACAATATATGGTATATGTATAGCTTGGAAATTGTGACCGTTGCTCGCTCGCTGCGCTCGCTCGTAAAAATCTAGTCCAACCCCACAACCGATCCGACACGTTCGCAAAATTGAAATATGTCGCCATCATATCGAATAATGAACGCAAGATGGATTGGTTTTAGGTTAGGCTATAGTTCTCGAGCGAGCGCAGCGAGCGAGAGACGCGTATAGGTGTGTCATAAACCAACGGTTTGGCACATACGGGCATTGAAATATTCGCACCAGCCCGAGGAGCCGGAAGTATTTATCCTATTGCCTACCGACACATGTTTACAGTTTATGAATAGTTTCACATAAATGGTAATATTTCCACATAGTACAATGCAATGTGATGTCCGAAATGGCTGACAAAATTAGGTACAAGCACAAAATAGATGCAAGACAATATATGGTATATGTATAGCTTGGAAATTGTGACCGTTGCTCGCTCGCTCCGCTCGCTCGTAAAAATCTAGTCCAACCCCACAACCGATCCGACACGTTCGCAAATTTGAAATATGTCGCCATCATATCGAATAATGAACGCAAGGTGGATTGGTTTTAGGTTAGGCTATAGTTTTCGAGCGAGCGCAGCGAGCGAGTGACGCGTATAGGTGTGTCATAAACCAACGGTTTGGCACATACGGACATTGAAATATTCGCACCAGCCCGAGGAGCCGGAAGTATTTATCCTATTGCCTACCGACACATGTTTACAGTTTATGAATAGTTTCACATAAATAGTACTATTTCCTCATAGTTCAGTGCAATGTGATGTCCGAAATGGCTGACAAAATTAGGTAATAACACGAAATATATGGAAGGCAATATATGGTATATGTATAGCTTGGAAATTGTAACCGTTGCTCGCTCGTAAAAATCTAGTCCAACCCCACAACCGATCCGACACGTTCGCAAATTTGAAATATGTCGCCATCATATCGAATAATGAACGCAAGATGGATTGGTTTTAGGTTAGGCTATAGTTTTCGAGCGAGCGCAGCGAGCGAGAGACGCGTATAGGTGTGTCATAAACCAACGGTTTGGCACATACGGACATTGAAATATTCGCACCACCCCGAGGAGCCGGAAGTATTTATCCTATTGCCTACCGACACATGTTTACAGTTTATGAATAGTTTCACATAAATAGTACTATTTCCACATAGTACAATGCAATGTGATGTCCGAAATGGCTGACAAAATTAGGTACAAGCACGAAATATATGCAAGACAATATATGGTATATGTATAGCTTGGAAATTGTGACCGTTGCTCGCTCGCTGCGCTCGCTCGTAAAAATCTAGTCCAACCCCACAACCGAACCGACACGTTCGCAAATTTGAAATATGTCGCCATCATATCGAATAATGAACGCAAGATGGATTGGTTTTAGGTTAGGCTATAGTTCTCGAGCGAGCGCAGCGAGCGAGAGACGCGTATAGGTGTGTCATAAACCAACGGTTTGGCACATACGGACTCTGATATATTCGCACCAGCCCGAGGAGCCGGAAGTCTTTATCCTATTGCCTTCTGACAAATGTTTACGGTTTACCAATAGTTTCACATAAATAGTACTATTTCCACATAGTACAATGCAATGTGATGTCCGAAATGGCTGACAAAATTAGGTACAAGCACGAAATATATGCAAGACAATATATGGTATATGTATAGCTTGGAAATTGTGACCGTTGCTCGCTCGCTGCGCTCGCTCGTAAAAATCTAGTCCAACCCCACAACCGAACCGACACGTTCGCAAATTTGAAATATGTCGCCATCATATCGAATAATGAACGCAAGATGGATTGGTTTTAGGTTAGGCTATAGTTCTCGACCGAGCGCAGCGAGCGAGAGACGCGTATAGGTGTGTCATAAACCAACGGTTTGGCACATACGGACTCTGATATATTCGCACCAGCCCGAGGAGCCGGAAGTCTTTATCCTATTGCCTTCTGACAAATGTTTACGGTTTACCAATAGTTTCACATAATTAGTACCGTTTCCTCATAGTACAGTGCAACGTGATGTCCGAAATGGCTGACAAAATTAGGTACCAGCACGAAATATATGCAAGACAATATATGGTATATGTATAGCTTGGAAATTGAGACCGTTGCTCGCTCGCTCCGCTCGCTCGTAAAAATCTAGTCCAACCCCACAACCGATCCGACACGTTCGCAAATTTGAAATTTCTCGCCACCATCTCGAATAATGAACGGAGGATGGATTGGTTTTAGGTTAGGCTATAGCTTTCGCGCGAGAGGAGCGAACGAGAGACGCGTAAAAGTGTGTCACAAACCATCGGTTTGGCACATACGGACTCTGATATATTCGCACCAGCCCGAGGAGCCGGAAGTCTTTATCCCATTGCCTTCTGACAAATGTTTACGGTTTACCAATAGTTTCACATAATTAGTACCGTTTCCTCATAGTACAGTGCAACGTGATGTCCGAAATGGCTGACAAAATTAGGTACAAGCACGAAATATATGCAAGACAATATATGGTATATGTATAGCTTGGAAATTGTGACCGTTGCTCGCTCGCTCCGCTCGCTCGTAAAAATCTAGTCCAACCCCACAACCGATCCGACACGTTCGCAAATTTGAAATATGTCGCCATCATATCGAATAATGAACGCAAGATGGATTGGTTTTAGGTTAGGCTATAGTTCTCGAGCGAGCGCAGCGAGCGAGAGACGCGTATAGGTGTGTCATAAACCAACGGTTTGGCACATACGGGCATTGAAATATTCGCACCAGCCCGAGGAGCCGGAAGTATTTATCCTATTGCCTACCGACACATGTTTACAGTTTATGAATAGTTTCACATAAATAGTACTATTTCCTCATAGTTCAGTGCAATGTGATGTCCGAAATGGCTGACAAAATTAGGTAATAACACGAAATATATGGAAGGCAATATATGGTATATGTATAGCTTGGAAATTGTAACCGTTGCTCGCTCGTAAAAATCTAGTCCAACCCCACAACCGATCCGACACGTTCGCAAATTTGAAATATGTCGCCATCATATCGAATAATGAACGCAAGATGGATTGGTTTTAGGTTAGGCTATAGTTTTCGAGCGAGCGCAGCGAGCGAGAGACGCGTATAGGTGTGTCATAAACCAACGGTTTGGCACATACGGACATTGAAATATTCGCACCACCCCGAGGAGCCGGAAGTATTTATCCTATTGCCTACCGACACATGTTTACAGTTTATGAATAGTTTCACATAAATAGTACTATTTCCACATAGTACAATGCAATGTGATGTCCGAAATGGCTGACAAAATTAGGTACAAGCACGAAATATATGCAAGACAATATATGGTATATGTATAGCTTGGAAATTGTGACCGTTGCTCGCTCGCTGCGCTCGCTCGTAAAAATCTAGTCCAACCCCACAACCGAACCGACACGTTCGCAAATTTGAAATATGTCGCCATCATATCGAATAATGAACGCAAGATGGATTGGTTTTAGGTTAGGCTATAGTTCTCGAGCGAGCGCAGCGAGCGAGAGACGCGTATAGGTGTGTCATAAACCAACGGTTTGGCACATACGGACTCTGATATATTCGCACCAGCCCGAGGAGCCGGAAGTCTTTATCCTATTGCCTTCTGACAAATGTTTACGGTTTACCAATAGTTTCACATAAATAGTACTATTTCCACATAGTACAATGCAATGTGATGTCCGAAATGGCTGACAAAATTAGGTACAAGCACGAAATATATGCAAGACAATATATGGTATATGTATAGCTTGGAAATTGTGACCGTTGCTCGCTCGCTGCGCTCGCTCGTAAAAATCTAGTCCAACCCCACAACCGAACCGACACGTTCGCAAATTTGAAATATGTCGCCATCATATCGAATAATGAACGCAAGATGGATTGGTTTTAGGTTAGGCTATAGTTCTCGACCGAGCGCAGCGAGCGAGAGACGCGTATAGGTGTGTCATAAACCAACGGTTTGGCACATACGGACTCTGATATATTCGCACCAGCCCGAGGAGCCGGAAGTCTTTATCCTATTGCCTTCTGACAAATGTTTACGGTTTACCAATAGTTTCACATAATTAGTACCGTTTCCTCATAGTACAGTGCAACGTGATGTCCGAAATGGCTGACAAAATTAGGTACCAGCACGAAATATATGCAAGACAATATATGGTATATGTATAGCTTGGAAATTGAGACCGTTGCTCGCTCGCTCCGCTCGCTCGTAAAAATCTAGTCCAACCCCACAACCGATCCGACACGTTCGCAAATTTGAAATTTCTCGCCACCATCTCGAATAATGAACGGAGGATGGATTGGTTTTAGGTTAGGCTATAGCTTTCGCGCGAGAGGAGCGAACGAGAGACGCGTAAAAGTGTGTCACAAACCATCGGTTTGGCACATACGGACTCTGATATATTCGCACCAGCCCGAGGAGCCGGAAGTCTTTATCCCATTGCCTTCTGACAAATGTTTACGGTTTACCAATAGTTTCACATAATTAGTACCGTTTCCTCATAGTACAGTGCAACGTGATGTCCGAAATGGCTGACAAAATTAGGTACAAGCACGAAATATATGCAAGACAATATATGGTATATGTATAGCTTGGAAATTGTGACCGTTGCTCGCTCGCTCCGCTCGCTCGTAAAAATCTAGTCCAACCCCACAACCGATCCGACACGTTCGCAAATTTGAAATATGTCGCCATCATATCGAATAATGAACGCAAGATGGATTGGTTTTAGGTTAGGCTATAGTTCTCGAGCGAGCGCAGCGAGCGAGAGACGCGTATAGGTGTGTCATAAACCAACGGTTTGGCACATACGGGCATTGAAATATTCGCACCAGCCCGAGGAGCCGGAAGTATTTATCCTATTGCCTACCGACACATGTTTACAGTTTATGAATAGTTTCACATAAATGGTAATATTTCCACATAGTACAATGCAATGTGATGTCCGAAATGGCTGACAAAATTAGGTACAAGCACAAAATAGATGCAAGACAATATATGGTATATGTATAGCTTGGAAATTGTGACCGTTGCTCGCTCGCTCCGCTCGCTCGTAAAAATCTAGTCCAACCCCACAACCGATCCGACACGTTCGCAAATTTGAAATATGTCGCCATCATATCGAATAATGAACGCAAGGTGGATTGGTTTTAGGTTAGGCTATAGTTTTCGAGCGAGCGCAGCGAGCGAGTGACGCGTATAGGTGTGTCATAAACCAACGGTTTGGCACATACGGACATTGAAATATTCGCACCAGCCCGAGGAGCCGGAAGTATTTATCCTATTGCCTACCGACACATGTTTACAGTTTATGAATAGTTTCACATAAATAGTACTATTTCCTCATAGTTCAGTGCAATGTGATGTCCGAAATGGCTGACAAAATTAGGTAATAACACGAAATATATGGAAGGCAATATATGGTATATGTATAGCTTGGAAATTGTAACCGTTGCTCGCTCGTAAAAATCTAGTCCAACCCCACAACCGATCCGACACGTTCGCAAATTTGAAATATGTCGCCATCATATCGAATAATGAACGCAAGATGGATTGGTTTTAGGTTAGGCTATAGTTTTCGAGCGAGCGCAGCGAGCGAGAGACGCGTATAGGTGTGTCATAAACCAACGGTTTGGCACATACGGACATTGAAATATTCGCACCACCCCGAGGAGCCGGAAGTATTTATCCTATTGCCTACCGACACATGTTTACAGTTTATGAATAGTTTCACATAAATAGTACTATTTCCACATAGTACAATGCAATGTGATGTCCGAAATGGCTGACAAAATTAGGTACAAGCACGAAATATATGCAAGACAATATATGGTATATGTATAGCTTGGAAATTGTGACCGTTGCTCGCTCGCTGCGCTCGCTCGTAAAAATCTAGTCCAACCCCACAACCGAACCGACACGTTCGCAAATTTGAAATATGTCGCCATCATATCGAATAATGAACGCAAGATGGATTGGTTTTAGGTTAGGCTATAGTTCTCGAGCGAGCGCAGCGAGCGAGAGACGCGTATAGGTGTGTCATAAACCAACGGTTTGGCACATACGGACTCTGATATATTCGCACCAGCCCGAGGAGCCGGAAGTCTTTATCCTATTGCCTTCTGACAAATGTTTACGGTTTACCAATAGTTTCACATAAATAGTACTATTTCCACATAGTACAATGCAATGTGATGTCCGAAATGGCTGACAAAATTAGGTACAAGCACGAAATATATGCAAGACAATATATGGTATATGTATAGCTTGGAAATTGTGACCGTTGCTCGCTCGCTGCGCTCGCTCGTAAAAATCTAGTCCAACCCCACAACCGAACCGACACGTTCGCAAATTTGAAATATGTCGCCATCATATCGAATAATGAACGCAAGATGGATTGGTTTTAGGTTAGGCTATAGTTCTCGACCGAGCGCAGCGAGCGAGAGACGCGTATAGGTGTGTCATAAACCAACGGTTTGGCACATACGGACTCTGATATATTCGCACCAGCCCGAGGAGCCGGAAGTCTTTATCCTATTGCCTTCTGACAAATGTTTACGGTTTACCAATAGTTTCACATAATTAGTACCGTTTCCTCATAGTACAGTGCAACGTGATGTCCGAAATGGCTGACAAAATTAGGTACCAGCACGAAATATATGCAAGACAATATATGGTATATGTATAGCTTGGAAATTGAGACCGTTGCTCGCTCGCTCCGCTCGCTCGTAAAAATCTAGTCCAACCCCACAACCGATCCGACACGTTCGCAAATTTGAAATTTCTCGCCACCATCTCGAATAATGAACGGAGGATGGATTGGTTTTAGGTTAGGCTATAGCTTTCGCGCGAGAGGAGCGAACGAGAGACGCGTAAAAGTGTGTCACAAACCATCGGTTTGGCACATACGGACTCTGATATATTCGCACCAGCCCGAGGAGCCGGAAGTCTTTATCCCATTGCCTTC
The DNA here is from genome assembly GCF_024516045.1 of Bombus affinis. Taxonomy (NCBI): domain Eukaryota; kingdom Metazoa; phylum Arthropoda; class Insecta; order Hymenoptera; family Apidae; genus Bombus; species Bombus affinis. Next base: position 28,948 of record NW_026108883.1, on the reverse strand, counting down.
TGACAAATGTTTACGGTTTACCAATAGTTTCACATAATTAGTACCGTTTCCTCATAGTACAGTGCAACGTGATGTCCGAAATGGCTGACAAAATTAGGTACAAGCACGAAATATATGCAAGACAATATATGGTATATGTATAGCTTGGAAATTGTGACCGTTGCTCGCTCGCTCCGCTCGCTCGTAAAAATCTAGTCCAACCCCACAACCGATCCGACACGTTCGCAAATTTGAAATATGTCGCCATCATATCGAATAATGAACGCAAGGTGGATTGGTTTTAGGTTAGGCTATAGTTTTCGAGCGAGCGCAGCGAGCGAGTAACGCGTATAGGTGTGTCATAAACCAACGGTTTGGCACATACGGACATTGAAATATTCGCACCAGCCCGAGGAGCCGGAAGTATCTATCCTATTGCCTACCGACACATGTTTACAGTTTATGAATAGTTTCACATAAATAGTACTATTTCCTCATAGTTCAGTGCAATGTGATGTCCGAAATGGCTGACAAAATTAGGTAATAACACGAAATATATGGAAGGCAATATAAGGTATATGTATAGCTTGGAAATTGTGACCGTTGCTCGCTCGATCCGCTCGCACGTAAAAATCTAGTCCAACCTCACAACCGATCCCACACGTTCGCAAATTTGAAATATGTCGCCACCATATCGAATAATGAACGGAAGATGGATTGGTTTTAGGTTAGGCTATAGCTTTCGTGCGAGCGCAGCGAACGAGAGATGCGTAAAGGTGTGTCACAAACCATCGGTTTGGCACATACGGACATTGATATATTCGAACCAGCACGAGGAGCCGGAAGTCTTTATCCTATTGCCTTCTGACAGATGTTTACGGTTTACCAATAGTTTCACATAATTAGTTCCGTTTCCTCATAGTACAGTGCAACGTGATGTCCGAAATGGCTGACAAAATTAGGTACAAGCACGAAATATATGTAAGACAATATATGGTATATGTATAGCTTGGAAATTGTAACCGTTGCTCGCTCGCTGCGCTCGCTCGTAAAAATCTAGTCCAACCCCACAACCGATCCGACACGTTCGCAAATTTGAAATATGTCGCCATCATATCGAATAATGAACGCAAGATGGATTGGTTTTAGGTTAGGCTATAGTTTTCGAGCGAGCGCAGCGAGCGAGAGACACGTATAGGTGTGTCATAAACCAACGGTTTGGCACATACGGACATTGAAATATTCGCACCAGCCTGAAGAGCCGGAAGTATTTATCCTATTGCCTACCGACACATGTTTACAGTTTATGAATAGTTTCACATAATTAGTACCGTTTCCTCATAGTACAGTGCAACGTGATGTCCGAAATGGCTGACAAAATTAGGTACAAGCACGAAATATATGCAAGACAATATATGGTATATGTATAGCTTGGAAATTGTGACCGTTGCTCGCTCGCTGCGCTCGCTCGTAAAAATCTAGTCCAACCCCACAACCGATCCGACATGTTCGCAAATTTGAAATTTCTCGCCACCATATCGAATAATGAATGGAGGATGGATTGGTTTTAGGTTAGGCTATAGCTTTCGTGCGAGAGGAGCGAACGAGAGACGCGTAAAGGTGTGTCACAAACCATCGGTTTGGCACATACGGACTCTGATATATTCGCACCAGCCCGAGGAGCCGGAAGTCTTTATCCTATTGCCTTCTGACAAATGTTTACGGTTTACCAATAGTTTCACATAATTAGTACCGTTTCCTCATAGTACAGTGCAACGTGATGTCCGAAATGGCTGACAAAATTAGGTACAAGCACGAAATATATGCAAGACAATATATGGTATATGTATAGCTTGGAAATTGTGACCGTTGCTCGCTCGCTCCGCTCGCTCGTAAAAATCTAGTCCAACCCCACAACCGATCCGACACGTTCGCAAATTTGAAATATGTCGCCATCATATCGAATAATGAACGCAAGGTGGATTGGTTTTAGGTTAGGCTATAGTTTTCGAGCGAGCGCAGCGAGCGAGAGACGCGTATAGGTGTGTCATAAACCAACGGTTTGGCACATACGGACATTGAAATATTCGCACCAGTCCGAGGAGCCGAAAGTATTTATCCTATTGCCTACCGACACATGTTTACAGTTTAGGAATAGTTTCACATAAATTGTACTATTTCCTCATAGTACAGTGCAATGTGATGTCCGAAATGGCTGACAAAATTAGGTAATAACACGAACTATATGGAAGGCAATATAAGGTATATGTATAGCTTGGAAATTGTGACCGTTGCTCGCTCGCTCCGCTCGCTCGTAAAAATCTAGTCCAACCTCACAACCGATCCCACACGTTCGCAAATTTGAAATATGTCGCCACCATATCGAATAATGAACGGAGGATGGATTGGTTTTAGGTTAGGCTATAGCTTTCGTGCGAGAGGAGCGAACGAGAGACGCGTAAAGGTGTGTCACAAACCATCGGTTTGGCACATACTGACTCTGATATATTCGCACCAGCCCGAGGAGCCGGAAGTCTTTATCCCATTGCCTTCTGACAAATGTTTACGGTTTACCAATAGTTTCACATAAATAGTACTATTCCCTCATAGTACAGTGGAATGTGATGTCCGAAATGGCTGACAAAATTAGGTAATAACACGAAATATATGGAAGGCAATATAAGGTATATGTATAGCTTGGAAATTGTGACCGTTGCTCGCTCGCTCCGCTCGCTCGTAAAAATCTAGTCCAACCCCACAACCGATCCGACACGTTCGCAAATTTGAAATATGTCGCCATCATATCGAATAATGAACGCGACATGGATTGGTTTTAGGTTAGGCTATAGTTTTCGAGCGAGCGCAGCGAGCGAGAGACGCGTATAGGTGTGTCATAAACCAACGGTTTGGAACATACGGACATTGAAATATTCGCACCAGCCCGAGGAGCCGGAAGTATTTATCCTATTGCCTACCGACACATGTTTACAGTTTATGAATAGTTTCACATAAATAGTACTATTTCCTCATAGTACAGTGCAATGTGATGTCCGAAATGGCTGACAAAATTAGGTAATAACACGAAATATATGGAAGGCAATATATGATACATGTATAGCTTGGAAATTGTGACCGTTGCTCGCTCGCTCCGCTCGCTCGAAAAAATCTAGTCCAACCTCACAACCGATCCGAAACGTTCGCAAATTTGAAATATGTCGCCATCATATCGAATAATGAACGCAGGATGGATTGGTTTTAGGTTAGGTTATAGTTTTCGAGCGAGCGCCGCGAGCGAGAGACGCGTAATGGTGTGTCATAAACCAACGGTTTGGCACATACGGACATTGAAATATTCGCACCAGCCCGTGGAGCCGGAAGTATTTATCCTATTGCCTACCGACACATGTTTGCAGTTTATGAATAGTTTCACATAAACAGTACTATTTCCTCATAGTACAGTGCAATGTGATGTCCGAAATGGCTGACAAAATTAGGTAATAACACGAAATATATGGAAGGCAATATAAGGTATATGTATAGCTTGGAAATTGTGACCGTTGCTCGCTCGCTCCGCTCGCTCGTAAAAATCTAGTCCAACCCCACAACCGATCCGACACGTTCGCAAATTTGAAATATGTCGCCATCATTTCGAATAATGAACGCAAGATGGATTGGTTTTAGGTTAGGTTATAGTTTTCGAGCGAGCGCCGCGAGCGAGAGACGCGTAATGGTGTGTCATAAACCAACGGTTTGGCACATACGGACATTGAAATATTCGCACCAGCCCGAGGAGCCGGAAGTATTTATCCTATTGCCTACCGACACATGTTTACAGTTTACCAACAGTTTCACATAATTAGTACCGTTTCCTCATAGTACAGTGCAACGTGATGTCCGAAATGGCTGACAAAATTAGGTACAAGCACGAAATATATGCAAGACAATATATGGTATATGTATAGCTTGGAAATTGTGACCGTTGCTCGCTCGCTCCGCTCGCTCGTAAAAATCTAGTCCAACCCCACAACCGATCCGACACGTTCGCAAATTTGAAATATGTCGCCATCATATCGAATAATGAACGCGAGATGGATTGGTTTTAGGTTAGGCTATAGTTTTCGAGCGAGCGCAGCGAGCGAGAGACGCGTATAGGTGTGTCATAAACCAACGGTTTAGAACATACGGACATTGAAATATTCGCACCAGCCCGAGGAGCCGGAAGTATTTATCCTATTGCCTACCGACACATGTTTACAGTTTATGAATAGTTTCACATAAATAGTACTATTTCCTCATAGTACAGTGCAATGTGATGTCCGAAATGGCTGACAAAATTAGGTAATAACACGAAATATATGGAAGGCAATATATGATACATGTATAGCTTGGAAATTGTGACCGTTGCTCGCTCGCTCCGCTCGCTCGTAAAAATCTAGTCCAACCTCGCAACCGATCCCACACGTTCGCAAATTTGAAATATGTCGCCACCATATCGAATAATGAACGCAAGATGGATTGGTTTTAGGTTAGGCTATAGTTTTCGAGCGAGCGCAGCGAGCGAGAGACTCGTATAGGTGTGTCATAAACCAACGGTTTGGCACATACGGACATTGAAATATTCGCACCAGCCCGAGGAGCCGGAAGTATTTATCCTATTGCCTACCGACACATGTTTACAGTTTATGAATAGTTTCACATAAATAGTACTATTTCCACATAGTACAATGCAATGTGATGTCCGAAATGGCTGACAAAATTAGGTACAAGCACGAAATATATGCAAGACAATATATGGTATATGTATAGCTTGGAAATTGAGACCGTTGCTCGCTCGATCCGCTCGCTTGTAAAAATCTAGTCCAACCCCACAACCGATCCGACACGTTCGCAAATTTGAAATTTCTCGCCACCATATCGAATAATGAACGGAGGATGGATTAGTTTTAGGTTAGGCTATAGCTTTCGTGCGAGAGGAGCGAACGAGAGACGCGTAAAGGTGTGTCACAAACCATCGGTTTGGCACATACGGACTCTGATATATTCGCACCAGCCCGAGGAGCCGGATGTCCTTATCCTATTGCCTTCTGACAAATGTTTACGGTTTACCAATAGTTTCACATAATTAGTACCGCTTCCTCATAGTACAGTGCAACGTGATGTCCGAAATGGCTGACAAAATTAGGTACAAGCACGAAATATATGCAAGACAATATATGGTATATGTATAGCTTGGAAATTGTGACCGTTGCTCGCTCGCTCCGCTCGCTCGTAAAAATCTAGTCCAACCCCACAACCGATCCGACCGGTTCGCAAATTTGAAATATGTCGCCATCATATCGAATAATGAACGCAAGGTGGATTGGTTTTAGGTTAGGCTATAGTTTTCGAGCGAGCGCAGCGAGCGAGAGACGCTTATAGGTGTGTCATAAACCAACGGTTTGGCACATACGGACATTGAAATATTCGCACCAGCCCGAGGAGCCGGAAGTATTTATCCTATTGCCTACCGACACATGTTTACAGTTTATGAATAGTTTCACATAAATAGTACTATTTCCTCATAGTACAGTGCAATGTGATGTCCGAAATGGCTGACAAAATTAGGTAATAACACGAAATATATGGAAGGCAATATAAGGTATATGTATAGCTTGGAAATTGTGACCGTTGCTCGCTCGCTCCGCTCGCTCGTAAAAATCTAGTCCAACCCCACAACCGATCCGACACGTTCGCAAATTTGAAATATGTCGTCATCATATCGAATAATGAACGCAAGATGGATTGGTTTTAGGTTAGGTTATAGTTTTCGAGCGAGCGCCGCGAGCGAGAGACGCGTAATGGTGTGTCATAAACCAACGGTTTGGCACATACGGACATTGAAATATTCGCACCAGCCCGAGGAGCCGGAAGTATTTATCCTATTGCCTACCGACACATGTTTACAGTTTACCAATAGTTTCACATAATTAGTACCGTTTCCTCATAGTACCGTGCAATGTGATGTCCGAAATGGCTGACAAAATTAAGTAATAACACGAAATATATGCAAGGCAATATATGATACTTGTATAGCTTGGAAATTGTGACCGTTGCTCGCTCGCTCCGCTTGCTCGTAAAAATCCAGTCCAACTTCACATTCGATCCGACACGTTCCCAAATTTGAAATATGTCGCCATCAAATCGAATAATGAACGCAAGATGGATTGGTTTTAGGTTAGGCTATAGTTTTCGAGCGAGCGCGTCGAGCGAGAGACGCGGAAAGGTGTGTCATAAACCAACGGTTTGGCACATACGGATATTGAAATATTCGTACCAGCTCGAGGGGCCAGAAGTCTTTATCCTATTGCCTTCTGACAAATGTTTACGGTTTACCAACAGTTTCACATAATTAGTACCGTTTCCTCATAGTACAGTGCAACGTGATGTCCGAAATGGCTGACAAAATTAGGTAATAACACGAAATATATGGAAGGCAATATAAGCTGTATGTATAGGTTGGAAATTGTGACCGTTGCTCGCTCGCTCCGCTCGCTCGTAAAAATCTAGTCCAACCCCACAACCGATCCGACACGTTCGCAAATTTGAAATATGTCGCCATCATATCGAATAATGAACGCAAGATGGATTGGTTTTAGGTTAGGTTATAGTTTTCGAGCGAGCGCCGCGAGCGAGAGACGCGTAATGGTGTGTCATAAACCAACGGTTTGGCACATACGGACATTGAAATATTCGCACCAGCCCGAGGAGCCGGAAGTATTTATCCTATTGCCTACCGACACATGTTTACAGTTTATGAATAGTTTCACATAAACAGTACTATTTCCTCATAGTACAGTGCAATGTGATGTCCCAAATGGCTGACAAAATTAGGTAATAACACGAAATATATGGAAGGCAATATAAGGTATATGTATAGCTTGGAAATTGTGACCGTTGCTCGCTCGCTCCGCTCGCTCGTAAAAATCTAGTCCAACCCCACAACCGATCCGACATGTTCGCAAATTTGAAATTTCTCGCCACCATATCGAATAATGAATGGAGGATGGATTGGTTTTAGGTTAGGCTATAGCTTTCGTGCGAGAGGAGCGAACGAGAGACGCGTAAAGGTGTGTCACAAACCATCGGTTTTGCACATACGGACTCTGATATATTCGCACCAGCCCGAGGAGCCGGAAGTCTTTATCCTATTGCCTTCTGACAAATGTTTACGGTTTACCAATAGTTTCACATAATTAGTACCGTTTCCTCATAGTACAGTGCAACGTGATGTCCGAAATGGCTGACAAAATTAGGTACAAGCACGAAATATATGCAAGACAATATATGGTATATGTATAGCTTGGAAATTGTGACCGTTGCTCGCTCGCTCCGCTCGCTCGTAAAAATCTAGTCCAACCCCACAACCGATCCGACACGTTCGCAAATTTGAAATATGTCGCCATCATATCGAATAATGAACGCAAGGTGGATTGGTTTTAGGTTAGGCTATAGTTTTCGAGCGAGCGCAGCGAGCGAGAGACGCGTATAGGTGTGTCATAAACCAACGGTTTGGCACATACGGACATTGAAATATTCGCACCAGTCCGAGGAGCCGGAAGTATTTATCCTATTGCCTACCGACACATGTTTACAGTTTATGAATAGTTTCACATAAATAGTACTATTTCCTCATAGTACAGTGCAATGTGATGTCCGAAATGGCTGACAAAATTAGGTAATAACACGAAATATATGGAAGGCAATATATGATACATGTATAGCTTGGAAATTGTGACCGTTGCTCGCTCGCTCCGCTCGCTCGTAAAAATCTAGTCCAACCTCGCAACCGATCCCACACGTTCGCAAATTTGAAATATGTCGCCACCATATCGAATAATGAACGCAAGATGGATTGGTTTTAGGTTAGGCTATAGTTTTCGAGCGAGCGCAGCGAGCGAGAGACTCGTATAGGTGTGTCATAAACCAACGGTTTGGCACATACGGACATTGAAATATTCGCACCAGCCCGAGGAGCCGGAAGTATTTATCCTATTGCCTACCGACACATGTTTACAGTTTATGAATAGTTTCACATAAATAGTACTATTTCCACATAGTACAATGCAATGTGATGTCCGAAATGGCTGACAAAATTAGGTACAAGCACGAAATATATGCAAGACAATATATGGTATATGTATAGCTTGGAAATTGAGACCGTTGCTCGCTCGATCCGCTCGCTTGTAAAAATCTAGTCCAACCCCACAACCGATCCGACATGTTCGCAAATTTGAAATTTCTCGCCACCATATCGAATAATGAACGGAGGATGGATTAGTTTTAGGTTAGGCTATAGCTTTCGTGCGAGAGGAGCGAACGAGAGACGCGTAAAGGTGTGTCACAAACCATCGGTTTGGCACATACGGACTCTGATATATTCGCACCAGCCCGAGGAGCCGGATGTCCTTATCCTATTGCCTTCTGACAAATGTTTACGGTTTACCAATAGTTTCACATAATTAGTACCGTTTCCTCATAGTACAGTGCAACGTGATGTCCGAAATGGCTGACAAAATTAGGTACAAGCACGAAATATATGCAAGACAATATATGGTATATGTATAGCTTGGAAATTGTGACCGTTGCTCGCTCGCTCCGCTCGCTCGTAAAAATCTAGTCCAACCCCACAACCGATCCGACACGTTCGCAAATTTGAAATATGTCGCCATCATATCGAATAATGAACGCAAGGTGGATTGGTTTTAGGTTAGGCTATAGTTTTCGAGCGAGCGCAGCGAGCGAGAGACGCTTATAGGTGTGTCATAAACCAACGGTTTGGCACATACGGACATTGAAATATTCGCACCAGCCCGAGGAGCCGGAAGTATTTATCCTATTGCCTACCGACACATGTTTACAGTTTATGAATAGTTTCACATAAATAGTACTATTTCCTCATAGTACAGTGCAATGTGATGTCCGAAATGGCTGACAAAATTAGGTAATAACACGAAATATATGGAAGGCAATATAAGGTATATGTATAGCTTGGAAATTGTGACCGTTGCTCGCTCGCTCCGCTCGCTCTTAAAAATCTAGTCCAACCTCACAACCGATCCCACACGTTCGCAAATTTGAAATATGTCGCCACCATATCGAATAATGAACGGAAGATGGATTGGTTTTAGGTTAGCCTATAGCTTTCGTGCGAGCGCAGCGAACGAGAGACGCGTAAAGGTGTGTCACAAACCATCGGTTTGGCACATACGGACATTGATATATTCGAACCAGACCGAGGAGCCGGAAGTCTTTATCGTATTGCCTTCTGACAAATGTTTACGGTTTACCAATAGTCTCACATAATTAGTACCGTTTCCTCACAGTACAGTGCAACGTGATGTCCGAAATGGCTGACATAATTAGGTACAAGCACGAAATATATGCAAGACAATATATGGTATATGTATAGCTTGGAAATTGTGACCGTTGCTCGCTCGCTGCGCTCGCTCGTAAAAATCTAGTCCAACCCCGCAACCGATCCGACACGTTCGCAAATTTGAAATATGTCGCCACCATATCGAATAATGAACGGAAGATGGATTGGTTTTAGGTTAGGCTATAGCTTTCATGCGAGCGCAGCGAACGAGAGACGCGTAAAGGTGTGTCACAAACCATCGGTTTGGCACATACGGACATTGATATATTCGCACCAGCCCGAGGAGCCGGAAGTCTTTATCCTATTGCCTTCTTACAAATGTTTACGGTTTACCAATAGTTTCACATAATTAGTACCGTTTCCTCATAGTACAGTGCAATGTGATGTCCGAAATGGCTGACAAAATTAGGTACAAGCACGAAATATATGCAAGACAATATATGGTATATGTATAGCTTGGAAATTGTGACCGTTGCTCGCTCGCTGCGCTCGCTCGTAAAAATCTAGTCCAACCCCACAACCGATCCGACATGTTCGCAAATTTGAAATTTCTCGCCACCATATCGAATAATGAATGGAGGATGGATTGGTTTTAGGTTAGGCTATAGCTTTCGTGCGAGAGGAGCGAACGAGAGACGCGTAAAGGTGTGTCACAAACCATCGGTTTGGCACATACGGACTCTGATATATTCGCACCAGCCCGAGGAGCCGGAAGTCTTTATCCTATTGCCTTCTGACAAATGTTTACGGTTTACCAATAGTTTCACATAATTAGTACCGTTTCCTCATAGTACAGTGCAACGTGATGTCCGAAATGGCTGACAAAATTAGGTACAAGCACGAAATATATGCAAGACAATATATGGTATATGTATAGCTTGGAAATTGTGACCGTTGCTCGCTCGCTCCGCTCGCTCGTAAAAATCTAGTCCAACCCCACAACCGATCCGACACGTTCGCAAATTTGAAATATGTCGCCATCATATCGAATAATGAACGCAAGATGGATTGGTTTTAGGTTAGGCTATAGTTTTCGAGCGAGCGCAGCGAGCGAGAGACGCGTATAGGTGTGTCATAATCCAACGGTTTGGCACATACGGACATTGAAATATTCGCACCAGTCCGAGGAGCCGAAAGTATTTATCCTATTGCCTACCGACACATGTTTACAGTTTAGGAATAGTTTCACATAAATTGTACTATTTCCTCATAGTACAGTGCAATGTGATGTCCGAAATGGCTGACAAAATTAGGTAATAACACGAACTATATGGAAGGCAATATAAGGTATATGTATAGCTTGGAAATTGTGACCGTTGCTCGCTCGCTCCGCTCGCTCGTAAAAATCTAGTCCAACCTCACAACCGATCCCACACGTTCGCAAATTTGAAATATGTCGCCACCATATCGAATAATGAACGGAGGATGGATTGGTTTTAGGTTAGGCTATAGCTTTCGTGCGAGAGGAGCGAACGAGAGACGCGTAAAGGTGTGTCACAAACCATCGGTTTGGCACATACTGACTCTGATATATTCGCACCAGCCCGAGGAGCCGGAAGTCTTTATTCCATTGCCTTCTGACAAATGTTTACGGTTTACCAATAGTTTCACATAAATAGTACTATTCCCTCATAGTACAGTGGAATGTGATGTCCGAAATGGCTGACAAAATTAGGTAATAACACGAAATATATGGAAGGCAATATAAGGTATATGTATAGCTTGGAAATTGTGACCGTTGCTCGCTCGCTCCGCTCGCTCGTAAAAATCTAGTCCAACCCCACAACCGATCCGACACGTTCGCAAATTTGAAATATGTCGCCATCATATCGAATAATGAACGCGAGATGGATTGGTTTTAGGTTAGGCTATAGTTTTCGAGCGAGCGCAGCGAGCGAGAGACGCGTATAGGTGTGTCATAAACCAACGGTTTGGAACATACGGACATTGAAATATTCGCACCAGCCCGAGGAGCCGGAAGTATTTATCCTATTGCCTACCGACACATGTTTACAGTTTATGAATAGTTTCACATAAATAGTACTATTTCCTCATAGTACAGTGCAATGTGATGTCCGAAATGGCTGACAAAATTAGGTAATAACACGAAATATATGGAAGGCAATATATGATACATGTATAGCTTGGAAATTGTGACCGTTGCTCGCTCGCTCCGCTCGCTCGAAAAAATCTAGTCCAACCTCACAACCGATCCGAAGCGTTCGCAAATTTGAAATATGTCGCCATCATATCGAATAATGAACGCAGGATGGATTGGTTTTAGGTTAGGTTATAGTTTTCGAGCGAGCGCCGCGAGCGAGAGACGCGTAATGGTGTGTCATAAACCAACGGTTTGGCACATACGGACATTGAAATATTCGCACCAGCCCGTGGAGCCGGAAGTATTTATCCTATTGCCTACCGACACATGTTTGCAGTTTATGAATAGTTTCACATAAACAGTACTATTTCCTCATAGTACAGTGCAATGTGATGTCCGAAATGGCTGACAAAATTAGGTAATAACACGAAATATATGGAAGGCAATATAAGGTATATGTATAGCTTGGAAATTGTGACCGTTGCTCGCTCGCTCCGCTCGCTCGTAAAAATCTAGTCCAACCCCACAACCGATCCGACACGTTCGCAAATTTGAAATATGTCGCCATCATTTCGAATAATGAACGCAAGATGGATTGGTTTTAGGTTAGGTTATAGTTTTCGAGCGAGCGCCGCGAGCGAGAGACGCGTAATGGTGTGTCATAAACCAACGGTTTGGCACATACGGACATTGAAATATTCGCACCAGCCCGAGGAGCCGGAAGTATTTATCCTATTGCCTACCGACACATGTTTACAGTTTACCAACAGTTTCACATAATTAGTACCGTTTCCTCATAGTACAGTGCAACGTGATGTCCGAAATGGCTGACAAAATTAGGTACAAGCACGAAATATATGCAAGACAATATATGGTATATGTATAGCTTGGAAATTGTGACCGTTGCTCGCTCGCTCCGCTCGCTCGTAAAAATCTAGTCCAACCCCACAACCGATCCGACACGTTCGCAAATTTGAAATATGTCGCCATCATATCGAATAATGAACGCGAGATGGATTGGTTTTAGGTTAGGCTATAGTTTTCGAGCGAGCGCAGCGAGCGAGAGACGCGTATAGGTGTGTCATAAACCAACGGTTTAGAACATACGGACATTGAAATATTCGCACCAGCCCGAGGAGCCGGAAGTATTTATCCTATTGCCTACCGACACATGTTTACAGTTTATGAATAGTTTCACATAAATAGTACTATTTCCTCATAGTACAGTGCAATGTGATGTCCGAAATGGCTGACAAAATTAGGTAATAACACGAAATATATGGAAGGCAATATATGATACATGTATAGCTTGGAAATTGTGACCGTTGCTCGCTCGCTCCGCTCGCTCGTAAAAATCTAGTCCAACCTCGCAACCGATCCCACACGTTCGCAAATTTGAAATATGTCGCCACCATATCGAATAATGAACGCAAGATGGATTGGTTTTAGGTTAGGCTATAGTTTTCGAGCGAGCGCAGCGAGCGAGAGACTCGTATAGGTGTGTCATAAACCAACGGTTTGGCACATACGGACATTGAAATATTCGCACCAGCCCGAGGAGCCGGAAGTATTTATCCTATTGCCTACCGACACATGTTTACAGTTTATGAATAGTTTCACATAAATAGTACTATTTCCACATAGTACAATGCAATGTGATGTCCGAAATGGCTGACAAAATTAGGTACAAGCACGAAATATATGCAAGACAATATATGGTATATGTATAGCTTGGAAATTGAGACCGTTGCTCGCTCGATCCGCTCGCTTGTAAAAATCTAGTCCAACCCCACAACCGATCCGACACGTTCGCAAATTTGAAATTTCTCGCCACCATATCGAATAATGAACGGAGGATGGATTAGTTTTAGGTTAGGCTATAGCTTTCGTGCGAGAGGAGCGAACGAGAGACGCGTAAAGGTGTGTCACAAACCATCGGTTTGGCACATACGGACTCTGATATATTCGCACCAGCCCGAGGAGCCGGATGTCCTTATCCTATTGCCTTCTGACAAATGTTTACGGTTTACCAATAGTTTCACATAATTAGTACCGTTTCCTCATAGTACAGTGCAACGTGATGTCCGAAATGGCTGACAAAATTAGGTACAAGCACGAAATATATGCAAGACAATATATGGTATATGTATAGCTTGGAAATTGTGACCGTTGCTCGCTCGCTCCGCTCGCTCGTAAAAATCTAGTCCAACCCCACAACCGATCCGACCGGTTCGCAAATTTGAAATATGTCGCCATCATATCGAATAATGAACGCAAGGTGGATTGGTTTTAGGTTAGGCTATAGTTTTCGAGCGAGCGCAGCGAGCGAGAGACGCTTATAGGTGTGTCATAAACCAACGGTTTGGCACATACGGACATTGAAATATTCGCACCAGCCCGAGGAGCCGGAAGTATTTATCCTATTGCCTACCGACACATGTTTACAGTTTATGAATAGTTTCACATAAATAGTACTATTTCCTCATAGTACAGTGCAATGTGATGTCCGAAATGGCTGACAAAATTAGGTAATAACACGAAATATATGGAAGGCAATATAAGGTATATGTATAGCTTGGAAATTGTGACCGTTGCTCGCTCGCTCCGCTCGCTCGTAAAAATCTAGTCCAACCCCACAACCGATCCGACACGTTCGCAAATTTGAAATATGTCGTCATCATATCGAATAATGAACGCAAGATGGATTGGTTTTAGGTTAGGTTATAGTTTTCGAGCGAGCGCCGCGAGCGAGAGACGCGTAATGGTGTGTCATAAACCAACGGTTTGGCACATACGGACATTGAAATATTCGCACCAGCCCGAGGAGCCGGAAGTATTTATCCTATTGCCTACCGACACATGTTTACAGTTTACCAATAGTTTCACATAATTAGTACCGTTTCCTCATAGTACCGTGCAATGTGATGTCCGAAATGGCTGACAAAATTAAGTAATAACACGAAATATATGCAAGGCAATATATGATACTTGTATAGCTTGGAAATTGTGACCGTTGCTCGCTCGCTCCGCTTGCTCGTAAAAATCCAGTCCAACTTCACATTCGATCCGACACGTTCCCAAATTTGAAATATGTCGCCATCAAATCGAATAATGAACGCAAGATGGATTGGTTTTAGGTTAGGCTATAGTTTTCGAGCGAGCGCGTCGAGCGAGAGACGCGGAAAGGTGTGTCATAAACCAACGGTTTGGCACATACGGATATTGAAATATTCGTACCAGCTCGAGGGGCCAGAAGTCTTTATCCTATTGCCTTCTGACAAATGTTTACGGTTTACCAACAGTTTCACATAATTAGTACCGTTTCCTCATAGTACAGTGCAACGTGATGTCCGAAATGGCAGACAAAATTAGGTACTAGCACGAAAACTATGCAAGACAATATATGGTATATGTATAGCTTGGAAATTGTGACCGTTGCTCGCTCGCTCCGCTCGCTCGTAAAAATCTAGTCCAACCCCACAGCCGATCCGACACGTTCGCAAATTTGAAATATGTCGCCATCATATCGAATAATGAACGCAAGATGGATTGGTTTTAGGTTAGGCTATAGTTTTCGAGCGAGCGCAGCGAGCGAGAGACGCTTATAGGTGTGTCATAAACCAACGGTTTGGCACATACGGACATTGAAATATTCGCACCAGCCCGAGGAGCCGGAAGTATTTGTCCTATTGCCTACCGACACATGTTTACAGTTTATGAATAGTTTCACATAAATAGTACTATGTCCTCATAGTACAGTGCAATGTGATGTCCGAAATGGCTGACAAAATTAGGTAATAACACGAAATATATGCAAGGCAATATATGGTATATGTATAGCTTGGAAATTGTGACCATTGCTCGCTCGCTCCGCTCGCTCGTAAAAATCTAGTCCAACCTCACAACCGATTCGACACGTTCGCAAATTTGAAATATGTCGCCATCATATCGAATAATGAACGCAAGATGGATTGGTTTTAGGTTAGGCTATAGTATTCGAGCGAGCGCAGCGAGCGAGAGACGCGTAAAGGTGTGTCATAAACCAAAGGTTTGGCACATACGGATATTGAAATATTCGCTCCATCCCGAGGAGCCGGAAGTATTTATCCTATTGCCTACCGACACATGTTTACAGTTTATGAATAGTTTCACATAAATAGTACTATTTCCTCATAGCACAGTGCAATGTGATGTCCGAAATGGCTGACAATATTAGGTACTAACACGAAATATATGCAAGGCAATATAAGGTATATGTATAGCTTGGAAATTGTGACCGTTGCTCGCGCGCTCCGCTCGCTCGTAAAAATCTAGTCCAACCTCACATCCGATCCGACACGTTCGCAAATTTGAAATATGTCGCCACCATATCGAATAATGAACGGAAGATGGATTGGTTTTAGGTTAGGCTATAGCTTTCGTGCGAGCGCAGCGAACGAGAGACGCGTAAAGGTGTGTCACAAACCATCGGTTTGGCACATACGGACATTGATATATTCGAACCAGCCGGAGGAGCCGGAAGTCTTTATCCTATTGCCTTCTGACAAATGTTTACGGTTTACCAATAGTTTCACATAATTAGTACCGTTTCCTCATAGTACAGTGCAACGTGATGTCCGAAATGGGTGACAAAATTAGGTACAAGCACGAAATATATGCAAGACAATATATGGAATATGTATAGCTTGGAAATTGTGACCGTTGCTCGCTCGCTGCGCTCGCTCGTAAAAATCTAGTCCAACCCCACAACCGATCCGACACGTTCGCAAATTTGAAATATGTCGCCATCATATCGAATAATGAACGCAAGATGCATTGGTTTTAGGTTAGGCTATAGTTTTCGAGCGAGCGCAGCGAGCGAGAGACGCGTATAGGTGTGTCATAAACCAACGGTTTGGCACATACGGACATTGAAATATTCGCACCAGCCCGAGGAGCCGGAAGTCTTTATCCTATTGCCTTCTGACAAATGTTTACGGTTTACTAATAGTTTCAAATAATTAGTATCGTTTCCTCATAGTACAGTGCAATGTGGTGTCCGAAATGGCTGACAAAATTAGGTACTAGCACGAAATATGTGCAAGGCAATATATGGTATATGTATAGCTTGGAAATTGTGACCGTTGCTCGCTCGCTCCGCTTGCTCGTAAAAATCCAGTCCAACCTCACATTCGATCCGACACGTTCCCAAATTTGAAATAAGTCGCCTTCATGTCGAATGACTAACGCAAGAGGGATTGTTTTTAGGTTAGGCTATAGCTTTCGAGCGAGCGCAGCGAGCGATAGACGCGTAAAGGTGTGTCACAATCCAACGGTTTTGCACATGGGGACATTGAAATTTTCGCACCAGCCCGAGGAGCCGGAAGTCTTTATCCTATTACTACTGACAAATGTTTACAGTTTACCAATAGTTTCACATAAATAGTACTATTTTCACATAGTACAGTGCAATGTGATGTCCGAAATGGCTGACAAAATTAGGTAATAACACGAAATATATGGAAGGCAATATAAGGTATATGTATAGCTTGTAAATTGTGACTGCTGCACGCTCGCTCCGCTCGCTCGTAAAAATCTGGTCCAACCTCACATTCGATCCGACACGTTCCCAAATTTGAAATAAGTCGCCTTCATGTCGAATGACAAACGCACGAGGGATTGTTTTTAGGTTAGGCTATAGCTTTCGAGCGAGCGCAGCGAGCGAGAGACGCGTAAAGGTGTGTCACAAACCAACGGTTTGGCACATACGGATATTGAAACATTCGCACCAGCCCGAGGAGCCGAAAGTCTTTATCCTATTGCCTTCTGACAAATGTTTACGGTTTACCAACAGTTTCACATAATTAGTACCGTTTCCTCATAGTACAGTGCAGTGTGATGTCCGAAATGGCTGACAAAATTAGGTAATAACACGAAATATATGGAAGGCAATATAAGGTATATGTATAGCTTGGAAATTGTGACCGTTGCTCGCTCGCTCCGCTCGCTCGTAAAAATCTAGTCCAACCTCACAAGCGATCCGACACGTTCGCAAAATTGAAATATGTCGCCACCATATCCAATAATGAACGGAAGATGGATTGGTTTTAGGTTAGGCTATAGCTTTCGTGCGAGCGCGGCGAGCGAGAGACGCGTAAAGGTGTGTCACAAACCAACGGTTTGGCACATACGGACATTGAAATATTCACACCAGCCCGAGGAGCCGGAAGTCTTTATCCTATTGCCTTCTGACAAATGTTTACGGTTTACTAATAGTTTCACATAATTAGTACCGTTTCCTCATAGTACAGTGCAATGTGATGTCCGAAATGGCAGACAAAATTAGGTACTAGCACGAAAACTATGCAAGACAATATATGGTATATGTATAGCTTGGAAATTGTGACCGTTGCTCGCTCGCTCCGCTCGCTCGTAAAAATCTAGTCCAACCCCACAGCCGATCCGACACGTTCGCAAATTTGAAATATGTCGCCATCATATCGAATAATGAACGCAAGATGGATTGGTTTTAGGTTAGGCTATAGTTTTCGAGCGAGCGCAGCGAGCGAGAGACGCTTATAGGTGTGTCATAAACCAACGGTTTGGCACATACGGACATTGAAATATTCGCACCAGCCCGAGGAGCCGGAAGTATTTCTCCTATTGCCTACCGACACATGTTTACAGTTTATGAATAGTTTCACATAAATAGTACTATGTCCTCATAGTACAGTGCAATGTGATGTCCGAAATGGCTGACAAAATTAGGTAATAACACGAAATATATGCAAGGCAATATAAGGTATATGTATAGCTTGGAAATTGTGACCGTTGCTCGCGCGCTCCGCTCGCTCGTAAAAATCTAGTCCAACCTCACATCCGATCCGACACGTTCGCAAATTTGAAATATGTCGCCACCATATCGAATAATGAACGGAAGATGGATTGGTTTTAGGTTAGGCTATAGCTTTCGTGCGAGCGCAGCGAACGAGAGACGCGTAAAGGTGTGTCACAAACCATCGGTTTGGCACATACGGACATTGATATATTCGAACCAGCCGGAGGAGCCGGAAGTCTTTATCCTATTGCCTTCTGACAAATGTTTACGGTTTACCAATAGTTTCACATAATTAGTACCGTTTCCTCATAGTACAGTGCAACGTGATGTCCGAAATGGGTGACAAAATTAGGTACAAGCACGAAATATATGCAAGACAATATATGGAATATGTATAGCTTGGAAATTGTGACCGTTGCTCGCTCGCTGCGCTCGCTCGTAAAAATCTAGTCCAACCCCACAACCGATCCGACACGTTCGCAAATTTGAAATATGTCGCCATCATATCGAATAATGAACGCAAGATGCATTGGTTTTAGGTTAGGCTATAGTTTTCGAGCGAGCGCAGCGAGCGAGAGACGCGTATAGGTGTGTCATAAACCAACGGTTTGGCACATACGGACATTGAAATATTCGCACCAGCCCGAGGAGCCGGAAGTATTTATCCTATTGCCTACCGACACATGTTTACAGTTTATGAATAGTTTCACATATATAGTACTATTTCCACATAGTATAATGCAATGTGATGTCCGAAATGGCTGAGACAAAATTAGGTACAAGCACGAAATATATGCAAGACAATATATGGTATATGTATAGCTTGGAAATTGTGACCGTTGCTCGCTCGCTCCGCTTGCTCGTAAAATCTAGTCCAACCCCACAACCGATCCGACACGTTCGCAAATTTGAAATTTCTCGCCACCATATCGAATAATGAACGGAGGATGGATTGGTTTTAGGTTAGGCTATAGCTTTCGTGCGAGAGGAGCGAACGAGAGACGCGTAAAGGTGTGTCATAAACCAACGGTTTGGCACATACGGACATTGAAATATTCGCACCAGCCAGAGGAGCCGGAAGTATTTATCGTATTGCCTACCGACACATGTTTACAGTTTATGAATAGTTTCACATAAATAGTACTATTTCCTCATAGTACAGTGCAATGTGATGTCCGAAATGGCTGACAAAATTAGGTAATAACACGAAATATATGGAAGGCAATATAAGGTATATGTATAGCTTGGAAATTGTGTCCGTTGCTCGCTCGCTCCGCTCGCTCGTAAAAATCTAGTCCAACCTCAGAACCGATCCCACACGTTCGCAAATTTGAAATATGTCGCCACCATATCGAATAATGAACGGAAGTTGGATTGGTTTTAGGTTAGGCTATAGCTTTCGTGCGAGCGCAGCGAACGAGAGACGCGTAAAGGTGTGTCACAAACCATCGGTTTGGCACATACGGACATTGATATATTCGAACCAGCCCGAGGAGCCGGAAGTCTTATCCTATTGCCTTCTGACAAATGTTTACGGTTTACCAATACTTTCACATAAATAGTACTATTTCCACATAGTACAGTGCAATGTGATGTCCGAAATGGCTGACAAAATTAGGTAATAACACGAAATATATGGAAGGCAATATAAGGTATATGTATAGCTTGGAAATTGTGACCGTTGCTCGCTCGCTCCGCTCGCTCGTAAAAAAATCTAGTCCAACCTCACAACCGATCCACACGTTCCGCAAATTTGAAATATGTCGCCACCATATCGAATGACTAACGCAAGTGGGATTGTTTTTAGGTTAGGGCTATAGCTTTCAAGCGAGCACGGCGAGCGAGGGGACGCGGAGAGGTGTGTCACAATCCATCGGATTGGCACATACGGACATTGAAATATTCGCACCAGCCCGAGGAGCCGGAAGTCTTTATCCTATTGCCTTCTGACAAATGTTTACGGTTTACCCAATAGTTTCACATAATTAGTACCGTTTCCTCATAGTACAGAGCAATGTGATGTCCGAAATGGCTGACAAAATTAGGTAATAACACGAAATATATGCAAGGCAATATATGGTATATGTATAGCTTGGAAATTGTGACCGTTGCTCGCTCGCTCCGCTCGGCTCGTAAAAATCTAGTCCAACCTCACAACCGATTCGACACGTTCGCAAATTTGAAATATGTCGCCATCATATCGAATAATGAACGCAAGATGGATTGGTTTTTAGGTTAGGCTATAGTATTCGAGCGAGCGCGGCGAGCGAGAGACGCGTAAAGGTGTGTCACAAACCAACGGTTTGGCACATACGGACATTGAATATCACACCAGCCCGAGGAGCCGGAAGTCTTTATCCTATTGCCTTCTGACAAATGTTTACGGTTTACTAATAGTTTCACATAATTAGTACCGTTTCCTCATAGTACAGTGCAATGTGATGTCCGAAATGGCAGACAAAATTAGGTACTAGCACGAAAACTATGCAAGACAATATATGGTATAGTATAGCTTGGAAATTGTGACCGTTGCTCGCTCGCTCCGCTCGCTCGTAAAAATCTAGTCCCACCCCACAGCCGATCCGACACGTTCGCAAATTTGAAATATGTCGCCATCATATCGAATAATGAACGCAAGATGGATTGGTTTTAGGTTAGGCTATAGTTTTCGAGCGAGCGCAGCGAGCGAGAGACGCTTATAGGTGTGTCATAAACCAACGGTTTGGCACATACGGACATTGAAATATTCGCACCAGCCCGAGGAGCCGGAAGTATTTGTCCTATTGCCTACCGACACATGTTTACCAGTTTATGAATAGTTTCACATAAATAGTACTATGTCCTCATAGTACAGTGCAATGTGGATGTCCGAAATGGCTGACAAAATTAGGTAATAACACGAAATATATGCAAGGCAATATATGGTATATGTATAGCTTGGAAATTGTGACCGTTGCTCGCTCGCTCCGCTCGCTCGTAAAAATCTAGTCCAACCTCACAACCGATTCGACACGTTCGCAAATTTGAAATATGTCGCCATCATATCGAATAATGAACGCAAGATGGATTGGTTTTAGGTTAGGCTATAGTTATTCGAGCGAGCGCAGCGAGCGAGAGACGCGTAAAGGTGTGTCATAAACCAAAGGTTTGGCACATACGGATATTGAAATATTCGCACCATCCCGAGGAGCCGGAAGTATTTATCCTATTGCCTACCGACACATGTTTACAGTTTATGAATAGTTTCACATAAATAGTACTATTCCTCATAGCACAGTGCAATGTGATGTCCGAAATGGCTGACAATATTAGGTACTAACACGAAATATATGCAAGGCAATATAAGGTATATGTATAGCTTGGAAATTGTGACCGTTGCTCGCGCGCTCCGCTCGCTCGTAAAAATCTAGTCCAACCTCACATCCGATCCGACACGTTCGCAAATTTGAAATATGTCGCCACCATATCGAATAATGAACGGAGGATGGATTAGTTTTAGGTTAGGCTATAGCTTTCGTGCGAGAGGAGCGAACGAGAGACGCGTAAAGGTGTGTCACAAACCATCGGTTTGGCACATACGGACTCTGATATATTCGCACCAGCCCGAGGAGCCGGATGTCCTTATCCTATTGCCTTCTGACAAATGTTTACGGTTTACCAATAGTTTCACATAATTAGTACCGTTTCCTCATAGTACAGTGCAACGTGATGTCCGAAATGGCTGACAAAATTAGGTACAAGCACGAAATCTATGCAAGACAATATATGGTATATGTATAGCTTGGAAATTGTGACCGTTGCTCGCTCGCTCCGCTCGCTCGTAAAAATCTAGTCCAACCCCACAACCGATCCGACCGGTTCGCAAATTTGAAATATGTCGCCATCATATCGAATAAGTGAACGCAAGGTGGATTGGTTTTTTGGTTAGGCTATAGTTTTCGAGCGAGCGCAGCGAGCGAGAGACGCTTATAGGTGTGTCATAAACCAACGGTTTGGCACATACGGACATTGAAATATTCGCACCAGCCCGAGGAGCCGGAAGTATTTATCCTATTGCCTACCGACACATGTTTACAGTTTATGAATAGTTTCACATAAAATAGTACTATTTCCTCATAGTACAGTGCAATGTGATATCCGAAATGGCTGACAAAATTAGGTAATAACACGAAATATATGGAAGGCCAATATAAGGTATATGTATAGCTTGGAAATTGTGACCGTTGGCTCGCTCGCTCCGCTCGCTCGTATAAAATCTAGTCCAACCCCACAAACCGATCCGACACGTTCGCAAAATTTGAAATATGTCGTCATCATATCGAATAATGAACGCAAGATGGATTGGTTTTAGGTTAGGTTATAGTTTTCGAGCGAGCGCCGCGAGCGAGAGACGCGTAATGGTGTGTCATAAACCAACGGTTTGGCACATACGGACATTGAAATATTCGCACCAGCCCGAGGAGCCGGAAGTATTTATCCTATTGCCTACCGACACATGTTTACAGTTTACCAATAGTTTCACATAATTAGTACCGTTTCCTCATAGTACCGTGCAATGTGATGTCCGAAATGGCTGACAAAATTAAGTAATAACACGAAATATATGCAAGGCAATATATGATACTTGTATAGCTTGGAAATTGTGACCGTTGCTCGCTCGCTCCGCTTGCTCGTAAAAATCCAGTCCAACTTCACATTCGATCCGACACGTTCCCAAATTTGAAATATGTCGCCATCAAATCGAATAATGAACGCAAGATGGATTGGTTTTAGGTTAGGCTATAGTTTTCGAGCGAGCGCGTCGAGCGAGAGACGCGGAAAGGTGTGTCATAAACCAACGGTTTGGCACATACGGATATTGAAATATTCGTACCAGCTCGAGGGGCCAGAAGTCTTTATCCTATTGCCTTCTGACAAATGTTTACGGTTTACCAACAGTTTCACATAATTAGTACCGTTTCCTCATAGTACAGTGCAACGTGATGTCCGAAATGGCAGACAAAATTAGGTACTAACACGAAATATATGCAAGGCAATATAAGGTATATGTATAGCTTGGAAATTGTGACCGTTGCTCGCGCGCTCCGCTCGCTCGTAAAAATCTAGTCCAACCTCACATCCGATCCGACACGTTCGCAAATTTGAAATATGTCGCCACCATATCGAATAATGAACGGAAGATGGATTGGTTTTAGGTTAGGCTATAGCTTTCGTGCGAGCGCAGCGAACGAGAGACGCGTAAAGGTGTGTCACAAACCATCGGTTTGGCACATACGGACATTGATATATTCGAACCAGCCGAGGAGCCGGAAGTCTTTATCCTATTGCCTTCTGACAAATGTTTACGGTTTACCAATAGTTTCACATAATTAGTACCGTTTCCTCATAGTACAGTGCAACGTGATGTCCGAAATGGGTGACAAAATTAGGTACAAGCACGAAATATATGCAAGACAATATATGGAATATGTATAGCTTGGAAATTGTGACCGTTGCTCGCTCGCTGCGCTCGCTCGTAAAAATCTAGTCCAACCCCACAACCGATCCGACACGTTCGCAAATTTGAAATATGTCGCCATCATATCGAATAATGAACGCAAGATGCATTGGTTTTAGGTTAGGCTATAGTTTTCGAGCGAGCGCAGCGAGCGAGAGACGCGTATAGGTGTGTCATAAACCAACGGTTTGGCACATACGGACATTGAAATATTCGCACCAGCCCGAGGAGCCGGAAGTATTTATCCTATTGCCTACCGACACATGTTTACAGTTTATGAATAGTTTCACATATATAGTACTATTTCCACATAGTATAATGCAATGTGATGTCCGAAATGGCTGACAAAATTAGGTACAAGCACGAAATATATGCAAGACAATATATGGTATATGTATAGCTTGGAAATTGTGACCGTTGCTCGCTCGCTCCGCTCGCTCGTAAAAATCTAGTCCAACCTCACAAGCGATCCGACACGTTCGCAAATTTGAAATATGTCGCCACCATATCCAATAATGAACGGCAGATGGATTGGTTTTAGGTTAGGCTATAGCTTTCGTGCGAGCGCGGCGAGCGAGAGACGCGTAACGGTGTGTCACAAACCAACGGTTTGGCACATACGGACATTGAAATATTCGCACCAGCCCGAGGAGCCGGAAGTCTTTATCCTATTGCCTTCTGACAAATGTTTACGGTTTACTAATAGTTTCAAATAATTAGTATCGTTTCCTCATAGTACAGTGCAATGTGGTGTCCGAAATGGCTGACAAAATTAGGTACTAGCACGAAATATGTGCAAGGCAATATATGGTATATGTATAGCTTGGACATTGTGACCGTTGCTCGCTCGCTCCGCTTGCTCGTAAAAATCCAGTCCAACCTCACATTCGATCCGACACGTTCCCAAATTTGAAATAAGTCGCCTTCATGTCGAATGACTAACGCAAGAGGGATTGTTTTTAGGTTAGGCTATAGCTTTCGAGCGAGCGCAGCGAGCGATAGACGCGTAAAGGTGTGTCACAATCCAACGGTTTTGCACATGGGGACATTGAAATTTTCGCACCAGCCCGAGGAGCCGGAAGTCTTTATCCTATTACTACTGACAAATGTTTACAGTTTACCAATAGTTTCACATAAATAGTACTATTTTCACATAGTACAGTGCAATGTGATGTCCGAAATGGCTGACAAAATTAGGTAATAACACGAAATATATGGAAGGCAATATAAGGTATATGTATAGCTTGTAAATTGTGACTGCTGCACGCTCGCTCCGCTCGCTCGTAAAAATCTGGTCCAACCTCACATTCGATCCGACACGTTCCCAAATTTGAAATAAGTCGCCTTCATGTCGAATGACAAACGCACGAGGGATTGTTTTTAGGTTAGGCTATAGCTTTCGTGCGAGCGCGGCGAGCGAGAGACGCGTAAAGGTGTGTCACAAACCAACGGTTTGGCACATACGGACATTGAAATATTCACACCAGCCCGAGGAGCCGGAAGTCTTTATCCTATTGCCTTCTGACAAATGTTTACGGTTTACTAATAGTTTCACATAATTAGTACCGTTTCCTCATAGTACAGTGCAATGTGATGTCCGAAATGGCAGACAAAATTAGGTACTAGCACGAAAACTATGCAAGACAATATATGGTATATGTATAGCTTGGAAATTGTGACCGTTGCTCGCTCGCTCCGCTCGCTCGTAAAAATCTAGTCCAACCCCACAGCCGATCCGACACGTTCGCAAATTTGAAATATGTCGCCATCATATCGAATAATGAACGCAAGATGGATTGGTTTTAGGTTAGGCTATAGTTTTCGAGCGAGCGCAGCGAGCGAGAGACGCTTATAGGTGTGTCATAAACCAACGGTTTGGCACATACGGACATTGAAATATTCGCACCAGCCCGAGGAGCCGGAAGTATTTGTCCTATTGCCTACCGACACATGTTTACAGTTTATGAATAGTTTCACATAAATAGTACTATGTCCTCATAGTACAGTGCAATGTGATGTCCGAAATGGCTGACAAAATTAGGTAATAACACGAAATATATGCAAGGCAATATAAGGTATATGTATAGCTTGGAAATTGTGACCGTTGCTCGCGCGCTCCGCTCGCTCGTAAAAATCTAGTCCAACCTCACATCCGATCCGACACGTTCGCAAATTTGAAATATGTCGCCACCATATCGAATAATGAACGGAAGATGGATTGGTTTTAGGTTAGGCTATAGCTTTCGTGCGAGCGCAGCGAACGAGAGACGCGTAAAGGTGTGTCACAAACCATCGGTTTGGCACATACGGACATTGATATATTCGAACCAGCCGGAGGAGCCGGAAGTCTTTATCCTATTGCCTTCTGACAAATGTTTACGGTTTACCAATAGTTTCACATAATTAGTACCGTTTCCTCATAGTACAGTGCAACGTGATGTCCGAAATGGGTGACAAAATTAGGTACAAGCACGAAATATATGCAAGACAATATATGGAATATGTATAGCTGGGAAATTGTGACCGTTGCTCGCTCGCTGCGCTCGCTCGTAAAAATCTAGTCCAACCCCACAACCGATCCGACACGTTCGCAAATTTGAAATATGTCGCCATCATATCGAATAATGAACGCAAGATGCATTGGTTTTAGGTTAGGCTATAGTTTTCGAGCGAGCGCAGCGAGCGAGAGACGCGTATAGGTGTGTCATAAACCAACGGTTTGGCACATACGGACATTGAAATATTCGCACCAGCCCGAGGAGCCGGAAGTATTTATCCTATTGCCTACCGACACATGTTTACAGTTTATGAATAGTTTCACATATATAGTACTATTTCCACATAGTATAATGCAATGTGATGTCCGAAATGGCTGACAAAATTAGGTACAAGCACGAAATATATGCAAGACAATATATGGTATATGTATAGCTTGGAAATTGTGACCGTTGCTCGCTCGCTCCGCTCGCTCGTAAAAATCTAGTCCAACCCCACAACCGATCCGACACGTTCGCAAATTTGAAATTTCTCGCCACCATATCGAATAATGAACGGAGGATGGATTGGTTTTAGGTTAGGCTATAGCTTTCGTGCGAGAGGAGCGAACGAGAGACGCGTAAAGGTGTGTCATAAACCAACGGTTTGGCACATACGGACATTGAAATATTCGCACCAGCCAGAGGAGCCGGAAGTATTTATCGTATTGCCTACCGACACATGTTTACAGTTTATGAATAGTTTCACATAAATAGTACTATTTCCTCATAGTACAGTGCAATGTGATGTCCGAAATGGCTGACAAAATTAGGTAATAACACGAAATATATGGAAGGCAATATAAGGTATATGTATAGCTTGGAAATTGTGTCCGTTGCTCGCTCGCTCCGCTCGCTCGTAAAAATCTAGTCCAACCTCAGAACCGATCCCACACGTTCGCAAATTTGAAATATGTCGCCACCATATCGAATAATGAACGGAAGTTGGATTGGTTTTAGGTTAGGCTATAGCTTTCGTGCGAGCGCAGCGAACGAGAGACGCGTAAAGGTGTGTCACAAACCATCGGTTTGGCACATACGGACATTGATATATTCGAACCAGCCCGAGGAGCCGGAAGTCTTTATCCTATTGCCTTCTGACAAATGTTTACGGTTTACCAATACTTTCACATAAATAGTACTATTTCCACATAGTACAGTGCAATGTGATGTCCGAAATGGCTGACAAAATTAGGTAATAACACGAAATATATGGAAGGCAATATAAGGTATATGTATAGCTTGGAAATTGTGACCGTTGCTCGCTCGCTCCGCTCGCTCGTAAAAATCTAGTCCAACCTCACAACCGATCCCACACGTTCGCAAATTTGAAATATGTCGCCACCATATCGAATGACTAACGCAAGTGGGATTGTTTTTAGGTTAGGCTATAGCTTTCAAGCGAGCACGGCGAGCGAGGGACGCGGAGAGGTGTGTCACAATCCATCGGATTGGCACATACGGACATTGAAATATTCGCACCAGCCCGAGGAGCCGGAAGTCTTTATCCTATTGCCTTCTGACAAATGTTTACGGTTTACCAATAGTTTCACATAATTAGTACCGTTTCCTCATAGTACAGAGCAATGTGATGTCCGAAATGGCTGACAAAATTAGGTAATAACACGAAATATATGCAAGGCAATATATGGTATATGTATAGCTTGGAAATTGTGACCGTTGCTCGCTCGCTCCGCTCGCTCGTAAAAATCTAGTCCAACCTTACATCCGATCCGACACGTTACCAAATTTGAAATAAGTCGCCTCCATGTCGAATGACTAACGCAAGAGGGATTGTTTTTAGGTTAGGCTATAGCTTTCAAGCGAGCACGGCGAGCGAGGGACGCGGAGAGGTGTGTCACAATCCATCGGTTTGGCACATACGGACATTGAAATATTCGCACCAGCCCGAGGAGCCGGAAGTCTTTATCCTATTGCTACTGACAAATGTTTACAGTTTACCAATAGTTTCACATAAATAGTACTATTTTCACATAGTACAGAGCAATGTGATGTCCGAAATGGCTGACAAAATTTGGTAATAACACGAAATATATGGAAGGCAATATAAGGTATATGTATAGCTTGGAAATTGTGACCGTTGCTCGCTCGCTCCGCTCGCTCGTAAAAATCTAGTCCAACCTCACAAGCGATCCGACACGCTCGCAAAATTGAAATATGTCGCCACCATATCCAATAATGAACGGAAGATGGATTGGTTTTAGGTTAGGCTAT
The DNA here is from genome assembly GCF_024516045.1 of Bombus affinis. Lineage (NCBI taxonomy): Eukaryota > Metazoa > Arthropoda > Insecta > Hymenoptera > Apidae > Bombus > Bombus affinis. The sequence goes on along the minus strand of NW_026108883.1, from coordinate 370 downwards.
AGCTTTCGTGCGAGCGCGGCGAGCGAGAGACGCGTAAAGGTGTGTCACAAACCAACGGTTTGGCACATACGGACATTGAAATATTCACACCAGCCCGAGGAGCCGGAAGTCTTTATCCTATTGCCTTCTGACAAATGTTTACGGTTTACTAATAGTTTCACATAATTAGTACCGTTTCCTCATAGTACAGTGCAATGTGATGTCCGAAATGGCAGACAAAATTAGGTACTAGCACGAAAACTATGCAAGACAATATATGGTATATGTATAGCTTGGAAATTGTGACCGTTGCTCGCTCGCTCCGCTCGCTCGTAAAAATCTAGTCCAACCCCACAGCCGATCCGACACGTTCGCAAATTTGAAATATGTC